>NW_028261382.1:4750938-4785938 GCF_051295495.1 Thamnophis sirtalis
TCTTATGGTGGGGGAACCGGACTTCCAGTCAGCAGAGGAAAAAGGACGCCATGCTAGGAGGAAACTCTATGGTGGGGGAACCGGACTTCTGGTCGGCTCCAGAATTGAATGGGGGGCTTCCGGTTAGGAACTTTGTGGCTCTTTGAGTGTTTAAGTTTGCCACCCTTGACCTAATGGAATGTTTTCTGCCACATGTTAGGTCCCCTATCTTGGAGGTCCACACCAGATGTGGGTTCCTACTGGTTCGGACTGGTTCAACCAAGTAAGTAGCAACTCAGCCTGCCATGCCCCCGAACCGGTTCTATTGGTGGTGCCATAGGCTCCGCCTTCTTGGGTTTTTTTGCTTCTACGCATGCACAGAAGCATTTTTAAACTACGGCGCATGCGCTGAGCAAACCAGCAGAAGAAGCCTGGACTCACCCCTGCCGTGCAGGAAACAGAAACTGTGAAGTTGCTCCATCAAATTTTCAACACATTTTTTATGGGTAGTTTGCAGGACGGATAAGGCCTTCGCCCTAACCTCAGATAATCTAATTTGGTGAACCCAGTCTTGGGTGAACAGTATTTACGATGCTTCTGCCTTCCAATTCTATCTATTCTGTAAGTGCTTGGGGCTGCTTTGGCTACAGCAGACTCTTGATTTATAGCCCGGCCTCTTTATCGCGAAGGCTGGCTGAAAAATTCCTTGAGATCTTCTGGAACCTGAGAAGGAAGAGGAGAAATAATCACCTTGCGTGGAGAAGGAGGGAAGGGAAAAAAAAAGACTCAACGGGATTAGGATGATCAGGGGACCTTTTGGTAGGACATACCGATCGGTCTCCGGATACGCTTCAAAGTGCTAGTCGTAACTTATAAAGCCCTTCATGGTATTGGACCTGGGTACTTGAGAGACCGCTGCTGCCATTACCTCCCACAGACCGTTAGATCGCATAGGGTCGGCCTCCTCCGGGTTCCGTCTACCAGCCAATGCCATCTGGCTACCACCCGGGGGAGGGCCTTCTCTGTTGCAGCTCCGGCCCTTTGGAATGAACTCCCTGCGGAGATTCAGACCCTCACCCCTCTCCAGGCCTTCCGGAAAGCCGTCAAAACCTGGCTGTGCCGGCAGGCCTGGGGTTGATGAGTTCCCCTCCCCTCTCGACTTGTATGGCTGTATGACTCTTGTGTATTTTAATTACGTGTATTGTGTTTGTATCCCCTTTCCCCTTTGAGTTGTTCGCCGCCCTGAGTCCCTCCCAGAGAAGGGCAGCATACAAATAAATTAAATCTTAATCTTAATCTTAAATAGCTGGAAGGATTTTGTTCACACCTCTCAAATGTGGCACCCTCCCCTCTCCCGGAAGAATGAAATATTGTAGGAAATATTTAAAAAAGGCAGAATATTATACCTCCCTGGGTGAGAAAAGGAGAGAAGGTGCTCTTGGAAAGCAGCCCCCACTTTTGCTAATAGAAAGACTGGGCCACCTTGTCTACAACCCAAAAGACTTTCAGCTCCAGGGCGATGGGATTATAGCAATAACAATAGCAATAGCAGTTAGACTTATATACCGCTTCATAGGGCTTTCAGCCCTCTCTAAGCGGTTTACACAGTCAGCATATCGCCCCCACAGTCTGGGTCCTCATTTTACCCACCTCGGAAGGATGGAAGGCTGAGTCAACCTTGAGCCGGTGAGATTTGAACCGCCGAACTGCAGCGAACAGTCAGCTGAAGTGGCTGCAGTACTGCACTCTAACCACTGCGCCACCTCGGCTCTATAATTAGCCCTCACCAGGGCAAAGTGTTAGGTGTCACGGTGAGAATCTTCTTCTTGCATGCCGACTCATAAGGATCGTTCCTCCCAATCCCTCCTACATGGGACAGTTATGGAATTCTCTACCTTGCCTTCATGTTTCAGGAAGAGTTCATATATGTTACAGGCTCTGGCGATCAGGTCATCAGCATCAAGGTCTACGATGCTGTGGCACAGCTGGTTGGAGAAGACAGGGCACAACATCAGCTATCTCACGCTGGAGAACAACAGGGTTTCAAATTCATTGTAGATTGATATATATAATTGAGGGACAAGAATGGTGTTGACGGCGACAGTAATGACTAATTTTATCCAAGTAGTTGTCTGACCAGGCTCCCTTAACAAGCGTGAAGCAGGGTCTTGGTCCTGGCAAAACCCTTTGATTTACACGACTGTGGATTCCTTTCATTCACAGTCAGCCAGGCTTGGCAAACAGTCTTTCAGAGGAATATTTATCCACACGAACCTTATCTCGTTTGGAGAGCTGCCAGATAACTCGTTTCCAAATGCAGGGCAGTCTCTTAAAGTCAGAAAACAGAACTTTCCACTCTTGAAACGACCGAATAGCAGCAGTTAGACTTATCTACCGCTTCATAGGGCTTTCAGCCCTCTCTAAGCGGTTTACAGAGTCAGCATATCGCCCCCACAGTCTGGGTCCTCATTTCACCCACCTCGGAAGGATGGAAGGCTGAGTCAACCTTGAGCCGGTGAGATTAGAACCGCTGAACTGCAGATAACAGTCAGCTGGCCTGCAGTACTGCACCCTAACCACTGCGCCACCTCGAATGAATGAATTGTTTCCTGCGAAAGCCCCCTCCCCATTCGCTCCTCTTTTGTTTCCTATGGGAGGGGCCAATCACCTCCAAGGTGTGGCTTTACTCCTAAGTCAACCCTGCTTTCTTAGTTGTTCTTGTCTTCTGGCAGCTCTGAGCATGCGCACACTGGGAACAGGCTCCAGCTGTTCCTCTGCCTCACTGCTGCCTAGCTCCCTCTCTGCCTCTGATGCAGAGCCCTCGTCTGAGCTTTCCTCAACCCCCAAGACTGGCCCATGTTCCTCCCCAACCTCCACACTGTCCAACTCTGCTGCCAGCTCTGCTGGCCATCGGCGGGCTACAATGGTAGTCCTCAACTTACGACCATTCATTTAGTGACATTCAAACGGCACTGAATAAAGTGATTTATGACCCATCCTCACACGTACAACAATTAGAACTACAAACCCTGCAGAGCCCTTTTCAACAACTCTCGAAAAGACCAGTTTTTGTAAGCAACAACATGAGTCCTGGAACGAGACTTGTGCAATGTGTTTTTGACAAGCTTAAAATATAGAAATTTATATGTAAGGTGTAAGCTTATAGTTGTTTTATTTTATCCCGGCCTTCCTAATTCCATACAATCCATAGTAGCTTTCAATGGGGCAATTCAGTGATATTCGCCCTGTGCTTGAATATTTCTTTCTCTAATTAATCTGACTTACCATTAAAATGTCATCTCCCTCCATGTCTTCTCTGAGGATTTGGTCTCTCACCATCTGCAGCATTGTGTAAGCGATAATCACCTGGAAATTTCTACAGGGATGTCCTGTGAGAAGACCTTGAAGTTCAACACAAATGAGAAGATAATGTTGGAGGATCCCTTCCGTGATCCAAGCTTTACTACTGCCTCTTTCTATTCATGGAATCCAGTTGTGGGTTTCAAAATTTTTTTGAACCTACTCTGTGGGTGTGGCTCCTTTGTGGGAGTGGCTTGGTGGCCATGTGACCTGGTGGGAGTGGCTTGCTGGCCATGTGTTCTCTCTCTCTCTCTCTCTCGTTCCTTTTGTCTCTCTGTCCCTTTTTCCTTTTTTTCATTCATCTCTCTCTCACTTTTTCTTTTTTATTTATTTATTTATTTCTTCCTTTCTTCCTCTTTCTCTCTCTGTGTGAGTCTGTGTGTGTGTGTGTGTGTGTGTGTGTGTGTGTGTATGTGTGTGTGTGTGTCAGTGGTGGGTTTCAAAAATTTTTGGAACCTCTTCTGTAGGTGTGGCCTGCTTTCCGGGTCCACTGGTGGAACCTCTTCTAACTGGTTCGGTAGATTTGACGAACCGGTTCTACCGAACTGGTGCGAACTGGCAAGAACCCACCTGTGGTGTAAGTAATTTTAGGCTGTGATAAACCATTGATGTCGAAAGAAATATGTAGGAACTTGACCTCTGAAGGAGGAGGAGGAGGAAGAAGGGGAAAGGAAGGAGGATGGAAGGAAGGAGGAAGGAAGGAAAGAAGGAAAGAAAAAGTGGCTAAGAGGAAAGGAAGGAAGGAGGATGGAAGGAAGGAGGAAGGAAGGAAAAAGGGATAAAGGGGAAAGAAGGAGGAAGGAAGGGAAGAAGGAAAGAAAAAGGGGCAAAGGGGAAAGGAAGGAGGATGGAAGGAAGGAGGAAGGAAGGAAAAAGAGATAAAGGAGAAAGGAAAGGAGGAGGAAGGAAGGAAAGAGAGGGGAGAAAAGGGATAAAGAGGAAAGGAAGGAAGGGAGGGAGGAAGAAGGAACCCAATTAGCTGCTTTCAGGTGCTGAAATAGCATTAGGCAGATGCTGAGGTCAACATCTGGAAACCGCATGGGGCTCTCATGCTTCTCTAGAGAATCAATGAAACACTCGGAAGAGATTCTGTCAATAAAATTTGATTTCGGCTTTGCAGTGAGTGGGTGGCAGCGGCTTTCTCCCCCACCCCCCCCTTCCCCAAATCCAGGCAGCGTATGAATCTGTACGAACGATTGCGGTCGTGATTTTAAGTGAACAACAGTTTCGACGCGAGATGCTTTCTGATTTTCGGAGCGACACTGGAAAGCACTCTAAACCCAGCGAGGCGGAAAAACTTTTATCGGTCTTCTAAAAAATGTGTATCAAGTCCAAGAGGTGAGACTTTAACAGGACTGGAGTGTTTTCCCCCAGAATTCAGTGGCCTTGGCGAAGGGACGCCAAGAAAGTTTACGACCTTCTGAAATGTCGGCTCTTATTCATAAAAATGTCAGCCGGGCATGGAAAAAAGAGAGAGCCACGCAGCAGGAAGTCTCCCCCCCCCAAAAAAAAAACACACCACACGTTTTGGTTTCTAGGAAGAAACAATTCAACCCTTTGATGTCTTTCCTGGGGCAGCTCCAGAATGTTGTTCTTTGGATCTTAGCAGCTGGAATGATCTCATCTCTGGCACCAAAATGCCCAGATCTCTGAACTGCTTTTCCTCTTCTAGAGAGTTGGACAGCGACGGCCTTTTGAAATTCTCCCAGGTGTTTCTGGACAGAAGAGTCGGGCCAAACCTTTCTACAAATCAATTCAGGGAAACTGTTGTGCCCCCCCCCCCCCCCCCCCCGTGACCTGCGCAGCTGGCGTACAATTCGCACAGTGAGGAGTTTGGGGAGGAAGATGGGCCAGTCCTGGAGTCTGGGGAAGGCTCGGATGAGGGCTCTGTGTCAGAGAGGGCGCCAAGGGTTAGGGTTAGAATGGAAAAAGTAGAATAGAATAGAGAATGGAATGGAATAGAATAGAATAGAATAGAATAGAATAGAATAGAATAGAGAGTGGAATGGGATATTAGACTAGACTAGACTAGAATAGAATATAGAAAATGAATAGAATAGAATAGAATCAAAGTAGAATAGAATAGAGAATGGAATGGAATGGAATGGAATAGAATAGAATAGAATAGAATAGGGAATGGAATGGGGATATTAGACTAGACTAGAATAGAATAGAATATAGAAAATGAATAGAATAGAATAGAATCAAAGTAGAATAGAATAGAGAATGGAATGGAATAGAATAGAATAGAATAGGGAATGGAATGGGATATTAGACTAGACTAGAATAGAATATAGAAAATGAATAGAATAGAATAGAATCAAAGTAGAATAGAATAGAATAGAGAATGGAATGGAATGGAATAGAATAGAATAGAATAGGGAATGGAATGGAATGGGATATTAGACTAGACTAGAATAGAATATAGAAAATGAATAGAATAGAATAGAATCAAAGTAGAATAGAATAGAGAATGGAATGGAATGGAATAGAATAGAATAAAATAGGGAATGGAATGGGGTATTAGATTAGACTAGAATAGAATATAGAAAATGAATAGAATAGAATAGAATCAAGTAGAATAGAATAGAGAATGGAATGGAATGGAATGGAATAGAATAGAATAGAATAGGAATGGAATGGGATATTAGGACTAGACTAGAATAGAATATAGAAAATGAATAGAATAGAATAGAATCAAAGTAGAATAGAATAGAGAATGGAATGGAATGGAATAGAATAGAATAGGGAATGGAATGGGATATTAGACTAGACTAGACTAGAATATAGAAAATGAATAGAATAGAATAGAATCAAAGTAGAATAGAATAGAGAATGGAATGGAATGGAGACTAGTCTAACAGGATTTCTTATGAGATGTTTCCGTGTGGTCACCAGACTTGACTTGATTCAAAGTTTTCTTTTACTGTATTGATTTGTATTTTATTTCCTTAGTTTACTGTGGATTCAATTTAGGGCAACCCCCCCCCCATCATTGACGCTTCGTTTTGTTCTGCTACCCCAAAGATATTGATTCTTTTTCAACATCCAACCTTTTCACTGGACTCAGTATAGGAAATGCTTACCTCCCACAGTCTCCAGACATCCTCAAAGGACTTGAAGACACGCTGGAAGAAGAGACAGAACCAGGGAAACAATGACGACACCACTTGGCCTTTGGATTCTGAGGGGAAGAAAAGAAAATGAAATGCACACACAAACACACCAAGGACCACAAAGGGTTTTTTTGTCCTCCTGTGAATCCAGCCTTCCAATAGCAAAAGAGTCAGGGAAGGAAGGGAAAAAAAATCTATTCAGGCCCTTTTGACTCCCGGAAGAAAATTGGAAGATAAGTGGAATGAACCTTAAGGTTTTGTCAATGTTGTGCTGAACTTGGTTTTATAAGAGTGCTTTTTTCTTTTTTACAAGTTTCTAGGATGGAAGAAAAATATATTGTGCGCATTAAAAGCTTCTCTCCTCTCCCCCTCCCCCTTCCTTCCCTTGCCTTCTCTTCCCTCCCCTCCCTTCCTTTCTCTCCCTTTCTCTCCCCTTCCCTTCCCCTCTCCTCTCGCCTCCTTCCCTTGCCTTTTCTCTTCCCTCCCTTCCCTCCTCTCCTCTTCCCTTCCCCTCTCCCCTCCCCTCCCCTCCCTTGCCTTCTCTCCCCTCCCCTTCCTTCCTTCTCTCCTCTTCCACTCTTCCCTTCCTTTCTCTCCCCTTCCCTTCCTCTCTTCCCTCCCCTCCTCTCCTTCTCTTCCTTCCCCTCCCTTCCCTCTCTCCCCTCCCTTCCCCTCTCCCCTCCCTTCTCTCCCCTTCCCTTCCCCTCTCCCCTCCCTTCTCTCCCCTTCCCTTCCCCTCTCCCCTCCCTTCCCTTCCCCTCTCCCCTCCCCTTCACTCCCCTTCACCTTCCTTCTTTTCTTTCCCCTTTCCCTCCCTCCTTTCTTTCCTTCTCTTGTGCTTTCCCTTCCGCCACTCAGGGTTATGCAGCCCTAGAAATTCTCTAAGGAAGTGCATAAATGAACGAACGAAATCTCTGCCTAGGACGTGGGCAGAAATCTCTGGTCACCTTCTGGCTTTTACACTCTTGGGCAGAGAAGGGAACCACCTCTGATCCAACTCCGTCCAGCTGCAAAACTTACCCAGGTGTTTTGCAAAGGTTGGGTCCATGAATGTAATCAGGGCGTTCAGCATGACCAGATTCTTCTGCACCCCAACGTTGATGATGCAGCTGTTCTCCTGAAAGACCAAACATTGGAGGGAAGGGAACTCAACCAAGGAATGCAAAGACCCCCTTGGGCAACCCAACCAAAGGAAGTCACGGGGCAACGGCAGCAACCGCAGAGAGACCCCCCGCTCACCGTTTTTTGTAGGAAAAACTGGAACAGCCAATAGATCTCGTGCTCCTCTTCAACAAGCAGCCTGAAGAGAAGGAGCATTTCATGGAAACCTTGTTGGTATTCTGCAAAGACACAGAGAAAGGCAGGGGAGAGGGAGGGAGGAGAGAAGGGAGGCGGGAGGGAGGGAGAGGGGGAGAGAAAGAAAGAAGGAGGAAGGGAGGAAGGGAGGAAGGGAGGAAGGGAGGAGAGAGAGAGAGAGTGGGCAGGAGGAAGGAAGGGAGAGAGAGAGGAAGAAAGAGGGAGGGAGGGAGTGGGAGAAAGAGAAGGAAGGATGAAGGAAGGAAGGATGAAGGAAGGGAGAGAGAGGGGAAGAAGGAGGGAGGGAGAGAAAGAAGGAAGGAGGGAGAGAGGAGAGAGAGAGAATATAGGAAGAAGGGAGGGGGAGAGATAGAGAAGGAAGGAGGGAGAAGAGAGGGAGACGGAAGGAAGGAGGAAGGGAGGGAGGAGAGAGAGAAAGGAGGAAGGAGGAAGGGAGGGAAAAGAGAAAGAATATAGGAAAGAAGGGAGGGGGAGAGAGAGAATATAAGAAGAAGGGAGGGGGAGAGAGAGAAGGAAGGGGGGAGGAAAGAAGGAAGGAGAGTGAGAAAGAAAGGAGGAAGGAATGGAGGAAAGGGGGAGAGAGAAAGTGGGCAGGAGGAAGGGAAAGAAAGAAAAGGAGCAAGGAAGGAAGGGAGAGAGAAAGGAAGAAGGAGGGAGGGAGTGGGAGAAAGAGAAGGAAGGATGAAGGAAGGATGAAGGAAGGGAGAGAGAGAGAGGAAGAAGGAGGGAGGGAGAGAAAGAAGAGAGGAAGAGAGGAGAGAGAGAGAATATAGGAAGAAGGGAGGGGGAAGATAAGGAAGGAGTGAGGGAGGACAGAGAGAGAGATGGAAGGAAGGAGGAAGGAAGGGAGGAGAGAGAGAAAGGAGGAAGGGAGGGAAAAGAGAGAGAATATAGGAAGAAGGGAGGGGGAGAGAGAGAAGGGAGGAAGGAGGGAAGAAGGAAGGAAGGAGAGAGAGAAAGAAAGGAGGGAGGGAGGAGAGAGAGAATATAGGAAGAAGGGAAGGAGGAGAGAGAGGAGGAGGGGAGGGAGGGAGAGATTGAGATAGAGATGGGAAAGTGATTGAGGAGCCTTCTGAAGAATCGAGATCTTCATACTTCAAAACTGACATCTCATTATTCCTACCAGCTTTGGAGATTCTCTTTTCAGAGATAGCCCCTGAATTAGTTTGAGCCTTGGTCTTTCTCACCCCAACATCTCATTCCCCAGAACCTGCAGATGCATTTGCAGAAAATCTTGGCTGCTTGGAAAATTGACCCTTCTGGGAATGTCTCAAAAGTTCTCCGAATGGGAGGCTTTGCCTCTCTCTCTCTCCCAGGGCCTTTTAACATTGTTGAGGCATCAATTTTCTGCAACCAACTGGAAACGGAGCCAGAACAGAAGTTTAGAGGAAATGATACTTCGATGGTTGGAAGATAGATGATAGAAAATCCACTTATTGTTGCAGAAATAGACAAGTCTAGTTTTGAAATGCCTACATGAGGGACTCTGCAGAAAACTTCTCTGAACTAAGTCTGATTGGCCAGTGGTCTGAGCCTCCATGAGACTCTAGAAAGAGTGCAGAGAAGAGCAACCAAGATGATTAGGAGATTGGAGACTAAAACATATGAAGAACGGTTGCAGGAACTGGGTACGTCTAGTTTAATGAGAAGGAGGACTAGGGGAGGCATGATAGCAGTCTTCCAATCTCTCAGGGGCTGCCCCAAAGAAGACGGAGTCAAGCTATTCTCCAAAGCACCTGAGGGTAGGACAACAAGCAATGGGTGGAAACTAATCAAGGAGAGAAGCAACGTAGAACTAAGGAGAAACGTCCTGACAGTGAGGACAACTAATCAGTGGAACAGAAGTTGCCTCCAGAAGTTGTGAATGCCCCAACCCTGGAAGTCTTTAAGAAGATGTTGGATAGCCATTTGTCTGAAGTGATGTAGGGTTTCCTGCCTAGGCAGGGGGTAAGACTAGAAGACCTCCAAGGTTCCTTCCAATTCTATTTCATTCCATTCCATTCTATTCACCATTCTATTCCGTTCTCTATTCTATTCTTTCCATATTCTTTTCTTTTCTATTATATTCTATGCTATGCTATGCTATACCATGCTATTCCATTCCATTCCATTCCATTCTCTATTCTATTCTATTCTATTCCATTCCAAATTCTATTCTATTCTATTCTATTCTATTCTATTCTGTTCTGTTCCGTTCCGTTCCATTCCATTCTAACTTCACTTCACTTCACTTCACTTCTACTCTATTCTATTCTATTCCATTCCATTCTGTTCCATTCCATTCTAACTTCACTTCACTTCACTTCTATTCTATTCCATTCTGTTCCATTCCATTCTAACTTCACTTCACTTCACTTCACTTCTATTCTATTCCATTCCAAATTCTATTCTATTCCATTCCAAATTCTATTCTATTCTATTCTATTCTCCATTCCATTCCATTCTCCTCCTACCAGCATTCACGTTGCAGACATAATTCAGCAGGAGAATCTTCTCCAGTTGCTTCTTATCAACCAGGGGGTTGCCCTGGGCATCTTTGATGTAAAGCCGTTGGACGTCAGACTCTGCGGAGGAAAGAAAGGGGATCAGGAGGGGTTGCCGGAAGCAAACCGAGTGTTGAAGGACGACGAGGCCTACTACATCCCTTCCAAGTTTGCCAATTTCCTCCAAGCCAGAACTTGGCGTTCATCCTAGCTGTAATGATTATGCTCCGGTGATGCTGGAAGGTCAGAAAATATGTTGCAATCTCATGGCATGTATCTAAACATCAGATGTCCGTTGACGTCCCTTCCTTCATGCAAATTCAGTGCAAAGGGCCTCTTTATCTGCAGAGCTCTCTGCTCTCCATATTGCAAGGACAAAATATCTACACACACACACAAACACACACGCACGAGCAAAGCGTGATCGGAGCTGCCGTGTTTCTATAAATATTGGTGCGGGTGTGTGGAGTGCTGGCTTTTGTTGCTGTAAGTGGGTTGGCAGGCGGTGTTGCTACATCTTGATTAGTTGATGGAGTTGATGTATGCAGATTAGTCGGCTGTTTTGTAACATCCTGTGTGGCTGAGGTACTAGCTGTGTGCCCATTAGCCTTTTGTGTGGTAACGGCCTGGGTAATGGGCTGTGTGATGAGCTCTATTGTAGTGATATCCTGAGTCCTGTGCTGCAACCTCCTGGAGGGGTTGGCTGCGTTGTAAACATCAACTCCATCAACTAATCAAGAAGTTACAACACAGCCAACCAATCCGCTTACAGCAACAAACCCAGCACTCCACACCCACACCCAATATTTATAGAAAGATGGCAGCTCCGATCACGTTTTGCTCGCACAAGCACGAAGCCAAAGGCACCAGACTGAAGATGGTGAGTGGAACCTCATCGAAACATCGCCAAGATACTCTCAATCTTACACGGGGAAAGACCCGAATACGCCAAGACCTGCGAAAATCTACGAATACATACATACATACATACATACATACATACATACATACATACATACATACATACTTCCTCTCATATTTGGGCATACCAGGGGTTGTGACACAATACATACCTATTTCCTGGCTTAGCTGATAAAGAAGGAGAGCCTGTGGCTTAGTGGCTAACACAACTGCCTGATATGTAATACAGCACAGGTTCAATTCCAATAAGGGTATGGCTAGCTGATGAGAGCTAAATAGCTTGAAATAGATCTATACTAGTCTCCCCTTATTTATTTATCAGCACAAATACAATATATATATATTGCTTTCTGCCTGGATGGCTCCCAGAGTGAGTCGATAGACAGAAAAGGGAAGCAGTATGCTCCCTCCCATATTTGGGCATACCAGGAGTTGTGACACAATACATTATCTATCTATCTATCTATCTATCTATCTATCTATCTATCTATCTATCTATCTATCTATCATCTATCTATCTATCTATCTATCTATCTATCTATCTACCTACACACACACACACACACACACACACACACACACACACACACTAGCTGAAAACCCGTGCTCTGCTAAGAAACTATCTGATGGGGCTTGATAAATCAATACTTACAGCTTGAAAATTAATGTGTAGTTACCATTGACCTCTCCTCTCCCCTTCTCTCCCTCAGGTTTTCCCCACAGAAACGGTAGTGGGGAAAATAGGAGGAGGAAGGTGTTGTGGATATATTCACCACTTTGAGTTATTTGTAAAAAAAAAACCAATAAGGGTGGGATACAACAAAAGAAAGAAAGAAAGAAAGAAAGAAAGAAAGAGAGGAGGGAGGGAGACAGGGTAGAGGGAGGGAGGAAAGAAAGAGGAAAAAGAAAGAAGGAGGGGGAGGAAGAGAGGAAGGAAGGAAAGGGAGGGAGGAGAAGGGAGGGCGGGAGGAAGAAAAGAAAGAAAAAAAAGGAGTGAAGGAAGGAAGAAGAAAAAGAAAGAAAAAAAGAATGGAAGGAGGGAGGGCGGGAGAAGGAAGGAAGGAAAGAAGGAAGGAAGGAAAAAGAAGGAAAGGGAGGGGGAGGAAGGAAGGAAAGGAAGGAAGGAGAAGGGAGGGAGGGAGGAAGAAGAAAGAAAGAAAGAAAAAATGGAGGGAAGGAGGGCGGGAGAAGGAAGGAAGGAAAGAAGGAAGGAAGGAAGGAAAAAGAAGGAAAGGGTGGAGGAGGAAGGAAGGAAAGGAAGGAAGGAGAAGGGAGGGAGGAAGAAGAAATAAAGAAAGAAAGAGAAAGAAAGAAAGAAAGAAAGAAAGAAAGAGGGACAGAGTAAAGGAAGGAAGGGACAACAATAACAACAGACTCTCAAAATCCAGGGAAAAGAAGCTGGAAAGAAATCCCCACTCCCAAGTAAGAGCCATGGGTTACTCATTCTACGGTGCTCCTTGAATTAAGCCTCTCTGTTGCTCCTGGTAGAGCTGCTGAAGAGCCCATTGGCACCTCTTAATTTACTAACCCCTCTGAGTTGAGCCGTTCCTCACTGAAGGCTGAAATTGATCCTTAGGAGGAAGTAAGATAATAATAGAAGGACCCAAACAGCCAGGCAATTTAAAAACAAAGCCAAATATTTCAACCTCCAGAGTGGAGATGCTGGGAGACGCTCAATTCCCAAATGGGTTGGAAAACGTGTAAGGCCAGAAAGTGGGCACAATCTAACCTGCTCTTTTCTTTCCCCTCGCCGTAAAAGTGTGGGGGAAACATCTCTCTTGATCCCAATTCTAGGGAAGAGAACGGGGGGCAAATAAAGGGGAATGTTTCCCCAGGATGTGACCTGTTTAAAGAATTCTCGAGCATGGGAGAATATCTATTACATCTGAAGGGCTTGGCCTGCCTCCCATCTCAGTTGTAAATCTTTCTCGAGTCTGCCGCGCGTTGATTTATGCCCGTTTCATTGATCTGTAGCCTTAATTTTGCTGTATCGTTTAATATTCTTTTTGTTAGACAGCTGGGAAAAAGACAGAAAAGGAGATCTGAATAAAATTATAATAATCCATCATAGCTTTCCTGTCCGACGTGAGAAGGTGGGTTCTCAGGTGTTTTCCCATTTGGCTCTTTCAAGATTACATCTTTTCTTTCTTTCTTTCTTTCTTTCTTTCTTTCTTTCTTTCTTTCTTTCTTTCTTTCTTTCTTTCTTTCTTTCTTTCTTTCTTTCTTTCTTTCTTTCTTTCTCTTTCTTTCTTTCTTTCTTCCTTCCTTCCTTCCTTCCTTCCTTCCTTCCTTCCTTCCTTCCTTCCTTCCTTCCTTCCTTCCTTCCTTCCTTCCTTCCTTCCTTCCTCTCTCTCTTGTAGGAAGTTAAAACCTACTCCTCTCCTAGAAAAATTGAATATCCTGGGAAATACTAAAAGGCAGAATATTATATTTCCCTGGATCAGAAATGGAGAGATGTGTTTTTAGGCAGGAAATAGGCTCACTCTTAATAGCCCCACCTTTGTCAACCGGCCATTAAAGGTCTGAGCCAGGCTATTCTACATAATAAAGATCTCCCACCCTTCAGCTCCAGGGTGATGGGATTAAGGCATGATGGTATTAGCCCTTTTACCCATCTCACCACGGGGCCCCTGGGGAGAAGCAAGGCTGAACCAAACTTGGACTCAAGAAACACAGCCTGCAGAGTTGCCCCTGTGTTTCCGACCATCCAGTCAGAGCTGAAGAAGCTTCTTGGATGAGAAGCCAAACATCTTCAAGGGAAAACAACGTCCAGTTGCCTTTTGAAAAAGCACTTTTGGGACAACCAAGACCTGGATGACCGAGAATCTCCATAGGCATATCGAAGAGGCACCGATTTTAAGTACGTGTTTCTTATTTTTACACTCCCTGAAACGGATCTTCTTACAAGGAGAGCCACCACCAATTCTGTTTGCATCCTTCTCCTAAGTTTTTGGATACCTACCAGGGGTGGGTTCCTGCCAGTTCTAACCTCTTCTATAGAAGAGGTTCCACAAATCTACCATGCTATTTAGAACTGGTTCCAGCTCCCTCCCCATGCCCGTCCGCACATCATCAAGATGAAGAGCGAGAGGAGAGATTCTGGGAGTTGAAGTCCACAAGTCTTAAAGTCTGTCAAGTTTGAACACCCCTGGGTTTTTTTTCCCTAAAGGATTAGAGGTGCAAGGGTCTTGTAAGTTGACAGCTTTAAGACTTGCACACTTCAATGCCAGAGTTCCTGAGCCAACATAACTGGAGGAGGAATTCTGGGAGTTGAAGTCCACAAGTCTTAAAGCTGTCAAGTTTGAACACCCCTGGGGTTTTTTCCCCTAAAGGTTTAGGGGTGAAAGGGTCTTGTAACTTGACAGCTTTAAGACTTGCGTGCTTCAAATGCCAACATTTCTGAGCCAACATTTTGGTTGCTAAGCAAGAGCGTTGTTAAGTGAGTTTCACCACATTTTACAAGTTGGCCATGCCCACCCAGTCACATGACTGCCAAGCCACTCCCACTCAGTTACATGGCTGGCAAGCCACTCCCATCCAGTCACATGGCCAGCAAGCCACTCCCGCCCGGTCACATGGCTGGCAAGCTACTCCCACAAAGCAGGCCACACCTACAGAAGAGGTTCCAAAAATTTTGGAAACCCACCACTGATACCTACGTATAACGTTCTGGACTTCCGTGAAGTCTCGATGCTCCGTCTCCAGCAGCGGTTCGATCTTGGAGTACATGTTGCATAGTGACTCATAGCTTTTTCTGCAAAGGGGAAGGGAGCCATAGATGACAAGGCTGAATAACCAATAGGTGTGAAAGTTCAGGAGAACACCTTGCTCTCTTCAGTCCTGGCTCGGCCCAAGTATGCGCATGACAGAAGCGTCAGAATTCCTAGTCTCCATGGTAGATCCCTGTAGAGTGGTGTGGTGGCCTAGAGGGGGAGCTCTCGCCCCACAGTTAGGAGGCTGTGAGTTTGATACTAGGTAGAGGCAGGTATTTTTCTCCCTGGGCACAGTGAGAATTTATCTGCTGAACAAAACTCCGCATTGGCGACAGGGAAAGGCATCTGGCCATTAAAACACTGCTAGCTCCATTCAGTTGCCCAGACTCCACCTCATGTAGAGATATGGAGAGTTCTCAGCTGGATTGCTTGTGGAGGAGGGAGATCCCCAGCTGGTAAGCATGATTCCTGGAAGCTCCCACAGCTTCCCCCGTCCGAATGGCAGCTCCAGGCCTGTGGGCTTGCTGGAGCTGACATGCAGCCCCTCTACTACAGAGACAGCATCTGGGTCAGTCAGTTAGGAGCTGTTAAAGAAGATGGGTGGGGGTTGTTAAAAGAAGATGATGGCGTATCCCCGCGCTAGCTGAGAATTCTGTGCAAGTCATCCAGGGGTGGTATTCGCATACCTTCCCCACTGGTTCACAAATGTGAACACGTACACGCTTCATTCACACGCACCATCTCCGCGCATGTGCTCAGCCATCTGTGCATGCACTTTTGGTGAAAAAGGGTCCTAAATGGGATGTGATAGAGCTGGGGGTGGGTGGGCGAGGCCATCCACGATTTCCGCTACCGGTTCAGGCGAATCGGTCCAAACTGGTAGAATATCACCTCTGAAGTCATCTTAATGGATTCAGAAGGAGCCGAGCTGCAGAAAATGAGCACTACCCACATCAGGACTTAATTTTTTTTTATTTTAAATTTTTTTATTAATTTCATATATACATTCACAATTATATGATCTCATAACTGTTATTAATAATATGTATTTATAACAATTTTTCCCCCTACAGTTGACAATATAATTGAAGTTGCTTTCTTACCATCCCATAAATCCATCTTATCTTACAACAATCCTACTTCTTCTTCCTTCCTTCCCTCCTTCCTTCCCTCCTTTCTTCTCTCCTACTCTCCTTCCTTCCCTCCTTTCCCCTTCCCTCCCCCTTTCTTCTCTCCTCTCCTTCTCTCCTTCCCTCCTCCTTCCCTCCTTCCTTCCCTCCTTCCCTTCCCTCCTTTCTTCTCTCCTTCTCTCCTTCCTTTTCCCCCTTCCTTTCCCCTTCCTTCTCTCCTACATTCCCTCCTTCCTTCCCTCCTTTCTTCTCTCCTTCTCTCCTTCCTTCCCTCCTTCCTTCCCTCCTTGCTTCCCTCCCTCCTTCCTTCCATCAGGACTTAATTTACTCACCGTCTCATGCTGTCGGTGGTGAGCCTCTCATCGTAGGAACTCTTCCAGGGATAGTAGCCGGTGAGGAATTTCCAAGCTTCTGATCTCACAGAAAGATCCAACCCCTACAACAAAAACAAGTAAAACAGAGTTGGAAGGGGCCTTGGAGGTCACCTAGTCCAACCCCCTGCTCATGCAGACGACCTTTACGAGGGATTCGAATCGCCAAACTGCTGATCTTTCTGATCGCCAAGCTCAGGACCTTAGCCAAATTCTCTGACCTTCTCTTCCTTTGACGGGAATTTTTGATCAGTTTCTCCAACCTGGTTCCTTCCAGACATGCAGGGGATTACCATATTTTTTGGAGTATAAGATGCATCTTCCCTCCTGCTAAAAGAGCGTGGAAATGTTGGTGCATCTTATACACTGAATACAGCCATTTTGGGCCTCTTGAATCCAGCCTCTGCATCCCATTTTTATGAAAAATGGACCATGGGGGGGGGGGGGCAGAATTGAGCAAAAAAAAACAGCCTGTGTTTTGCTAATTTCTGCCCTCCCCAGCCCCCAGGAGCTCTCTGAAAGCCTTCTACAGGCTCTGCACGTCCATTTTTGCGAAGGGGGCAGGATTTCAGGAGGTCAAAAACGCTGCATTCCATGTATAAGACGCACCGAGATTTTCAGCGTCTTTTTTGAGGGGGAAAAAGGTGCGTCTTATACTCTGAAAAATACGATATATAAGACTGTCATTGCAGTTCTCAGATTTTAATATTTTCCCACTGGCGAGGGGGGGGTGTCTTTTTCTTTCCCACTACAGTATTAAGTCGTTTATTTTGCCTTTTCTTTCTTTCTTTCTTTCGAGTGGTGAGAAGGAGGTGCTCTTGTTTTAGAAAACAATACAGCTTCAGTGGTACATCTGGGCACCCAGCTTTTTCAAAATGGTAATTTGACTGTGAACCTCATTTTAACTTCTTCCTTTATTTACTTCCTTCTATCAAGGATACTTCTGTACGACGCTTCAATCATTTCCCCAGGCTATTGTCTTGTGCAGTATTATTCCCCATCTGTCTAGGCCGTGGGTGGCTCTGATGCAAAGAGAAGATAAATGGGACGAAAATGAATTATCCTTTGGCAAGGCATAAAAGGGGCTTTTACCATTCAAAGCAATCCTGCTCCTTCCAACGAAAACGTGGACAATTAAACCGTGGCAACTATTGTCCCAGTATATAGCAGGGAAAGTTGGACCATAAGAAAGGCTGAGCGCCAAAGAATGGAGGCCTTTGAACTCTGGTGCTTGAGAAGATGCCTGCGAGTCCCTTGGATTGCAAGGTGATCCAACCGGTCAGTCCTAGAGGAGATCAACCTTGGCTGCTCTTTAGAAGGCCAGATCCTGAAGAGGAAACTCAAAGACTTTGGCCACCTAATGAGAAGGAAGGACTCCCTGGAGAAGAGCTTCATGCTGGGAAAGACTGAGGGCAAAAGAAGAAGAGGACGGCAGAGAAGGAGGTGGCTGGATGGAATCACCGAAGCTATCTATCTATCTATCTATCTATCTATCTATCTATCTATCTATCTATCTATCTATCTATCATCTATCATCTATCATCTATCATCTATCATCTATCATCTATCTATCTATCTATCTATCTATCTATCTATCTATCATCTATCTATCTATCTATCTATCTATCTATCTATCTATCTATCTATCTATCTATCTATCTATCTATCATCTTCTGAAACTCAAATCCTAATTTGGCCACCTAATGAGAAGGAAGGACTCCCTGAAGAAGAGCCTCATGCTGGGAACAATTGAGGGCAAAAGAAGAAGGGGACGACTGAGAAGGAGGTGGCTGGATGGAGTCACTGAAGCTATCTATCTATCTATCTATCTATCTATCTATCTATCTATCTATCTATCTATCTCTACCTACCTACCTACCTACCTACCTACCTACCTACCTACCTACCTACCTACCTACCTACTGTATCTATCTATCTATCTATCTATCTATCTATCTATCTATCTATCTATCTATCTATCTATCTATCTATCTATCTATCTATCTATCTATCTATCTATCCATCCATCCATCCATCCATCCATCCATCCATCCATCCATCCATCCATCTATCTATCTATCTATCTATCTATCATCATCATCTTCTGAAACTCAAATGCTTTGGCTACCTAATGAGAAGGAAGGACTCCCTGGAGAAGAGCCTCATGCTGGGAACGATGGAGGGCAAAAGAAGAAGGGGACGACAGAGAATGAGGTGGCTGGATGGAGTCTCCGAAGCAGCCGGCGTGAGCTTCAATGGACTCCAGAGGATGGGAGAGGACAGGAAGGCCTGCAATGGGTCGCACATGAGTTCGCAACTAACAACAATTATTGTTCCTACCTGAAATTCCGCATTCACAATAGACCTTGTTTCTCAGTCCTTGGGATTATCCATGGAAAAACAAATTCTCCTGATCTCAAATTGGCTGGAGAAATCTACTTGTACAACCACTGAAAAGAACTCCGGGGATGGATTTCCCCCCGCCCCCCTCTAAAATTGCCCAGGCATCCGATCTCCATGGCAACCTCAACTTTGAACAGGAGAAAGGATGTTTGGGGAAGGAGAACTATTATGTTTTGCATGAATTAGATGTTGGGAGATGGCTGGATTCCTAGTTGATTTGTGGGCCAATGTGTCGGTCAAAATTTTTGTTCCCCGTGCAGGAAAATAAGACCCACCCACAAGAAAGGGGATTGTTCTGACCGAGGCTTCCCAAGAGCATAAAATAAACTCCTTGTCCCGGAAAAAAACCCTTTGATTAATTGACTATGAATTCTGTTCATTCACATCCAGCAAAGTCTTTCAAGGGAGGATTTACGGTCACAGACCTTATCGGGCTTGGAAAGCTGCCAAGCCGATATCTGCAAAACTTGGCAAGGAGCTTCAGAGAGTCAGGAACCAATGAAGTGAACTATTGGTCTCCTGCAAACTCCACTCCCCTGTCGTTCCTCTTTTATTTTCTCTGGGAGGGGCCCTTCATCCTCCACCTGTGGCCTTTCTCCCAAGTTGACCCCTGTTCTTTAGCTGTTCCCTTCGTCTGGCAACTCTGCGCATGCGCACACTGGGAACAGGCTCCAGCTGTTCTTCTGCCTCACTGATGTCTGACTCTGAAGGCAGCTGATAACTGGCATATGGCCCTGGTCCCCTCTCTACCTCCGACACAGAGCCCTCCTCAGAGCCTTCCCCAGACTCCAGGACTGGCCCATGTTCCTCCCCAACCTCCCCACTGTCCGAATCGGTTGCCAGCTTACAACAGGGACTTCCATATCAGAATTCTCACCCCAGGAAAGCTTCATCTTAAATTAGCTCTTTCAGATGGAAAACTAGGAATCAAACCATTAAAGTAGACCCCTTTGAATATTCTCCAAGGGTTTGTGAACTACATTTCCCATGTGGCCTGGCCAACTGTTGGAATCCATTCCGGGTGTGTGTGTGCAGGGCAGTTTCTGTTGTCTGAAACACACACACACACAGGGATGCAAAAACATGGCCATGAGTGTGGCGGTCACCCATGGCCCAGTGCATA
This sequence comes from Thamnophis sirtalis, assembly GCF_051295495.1. NCBI lineage: Eukaryota > Metazoa > Chordata > Lepidosauria > Squamata > Natricidae > Thamnophis > Thamnophis sirtalis. Next base: position 4,770,855 of record NW_028261382.1, read on the forward strand.
ACAGGGCATGCGCAGCCACGCTGAACCACATAGGAAAAAACAAATTCCTAAAGAACATAACATCCTGATAGTTCATAACATAACATCCTGATGTTCGCTCTAGATGTGCCTTACCAATGACGCCCAGGATTTGACCATATATAGACAGAACTTCCCTGAGCAGTAGATTAGCAATTGTAGTTTGACAGGCTGTCTTAAATCACATGCTGATTGCTCCTCCTGCCTTTGTCCTATCTCAATAAAAGGGGCTCCCAGACCCCCAATCTGGGTCGCTCCATCCCGAGAAAGATAGTGTCAGTGTCTTTTCTCCACATTGGCCTCATGGACGAACCACGGGTACTTCACTTCACAGCTAAAAGGGTTGTGGGAACCAACTCTTTAAAAACAACTATGCTGGGATAAACCTGGGGGTCGGATAAAAATGGAGCCAGTTGTAAGAAGAGAATCAAGACGGGCATTTTATCTGCTGGAGGTCCCCAACACCACCTCTGTCCTTGATTGGTCTGCAAGGACACTCACCTTCTCCAAAATTTGGGAAGCCACATAGTTTCGTGACTTGAGAATCTGCCCACTCTCGTCGAAATAGCTTTCCCATTCAGCCGCATCGATGGGCAATTTCTTGATTCTCTGAATTGAAGGAAAGTCAAATAAATGGCGGTTCAGTTAGCTGGAAAGAAGGACGAGGGGAGACACGATTTCAGCATTCCAATCTTTGAGGGGTTGCTCCAAAGGGGTGTGTGTGTGTGTGTGTGTGTGTGTAACTATTTGTCAGAACTGGAAGCCATCTTTTGCATTAGGCCTTCATTTATTGCTGTGGGAAACCGGGAGGCGGGATTCTATGGAGTGGGGTAGATATTAGTCAAAATAACATTCCTTTCTCAGAGAGTCAAGGACGTCTCAGAGAGCCTGTTGAGAAAGAACTTCTGTAGCCTTGCTTTCTGGAATAATAATGGTATGGGAAAGTCCAATCTGATCTGGCCTCCAGAAGTTGTGGGTGTTTCAGATTTTTAAGACGGGATTGGACAACTATTTGTCTGAAATGTTGTAGGGTTTCTGGCTTGGGGAGGGGGTTGGACTAGAAGACCTCCGAGGCCCCTTCCAAGTTGTGGGGTTCATTTTTTTTACTACTGGTTCTGTGGGCATGGCTTGGTGGGCATGGTGTGGCTTGATGGGTGTAGCAAGGGAAGAATACTGCAAAATCCCCATTCCCTTCCCACTTCAAGGGAAGGATACTGTAAAATCTCCATTCCCTCCCCACTTCAAGGGAAAGATACTGTAAAATCCCCATTCCCTCCCCACCTCAAGGGAAGGATACTGTAAAATCTCCATTCCCTCCCCACTCCTGGGGGAAGGATACTGCAAAATCCCCATTCCCTCCCCACTCCTGGGGGAAGGATACCGCAAAATCCCCATTCCCTCCCTACCCCACTAACCTGCTTTCCAGCTCCCTTCTCTTGTGCAGGGCAACAGAAGAAGAGCCAGCCGATCAGCTGAGACTCAGGAGGCAGAGAGTAGATAAGGGCGCGGCCAGCCAGAGGTGGTATTTGCCAGTTCTCTGAACTACTCAAAATTTCCGCTACCGGTTCACCAGAACCGGTCAGAACTGGCTGAATACCACCCCTGCTTCCAACTCTGTTATTCTGATGGGGACTTCAAAAGAAGAAAGGGAGAATGTCCCATGTGATCTTCTCCTGAGTTGTAGGTCATGATGGGCTTTTGGGTAGACCTCAAGGATTAAGGACCGCGACTTACTAATAATGTTGAGAGGGATGAATTGAATCTTTTAAATTCCTCTTCAGATGAGGTTGGGCTTTTAAACCTTTCGCTGTCCATCCTCTGCTTGATCGCTCAGTGTCCGTACGCATCCGGGCTTAGCTAAATCAGTGGTCCCGTTCTACCTTCCAAGAAGTCAGCCTCTCTTTTAAGCCTTTCTCCCTCTTTCCATCCAGCAAGCATCCCATGACAGATGAAGCCGAGAGTCTTCTGCTTCCAGAACGTTAAGTAGGTATCCGTAGCACTGTGAGGTCACAGAGACATCAGGTCATAATGGAAAAATCAGGTGGTTGAAGAAAGAATTTCTTGGAGCTCTAGAACCAAGTTGACCTGCCACCTTGGAAACTGGTTGACTACATTTGCTCAACCTGGCCAGCAGGTCCACTGAAGTTCTAGGGTGGCATTTGCACCCCATGTGAAATGTGTTGGTTTGAGGGGTCCTTGGTGCTCTCTGAGCTCGCTTGTTTTCTTGTAGACACTTCATGACCCAACTAGGTAACCTCATCAGTGCTAGAAGGAGGAGGAGGAGGACGGGGAGATCCTTGGTGGTCTCTGAGCTTCCTTATTTTCTTCCAGATGTTTCATTACCCAACTAGGGAACATTATCAGTGCTAGGAGGAGGAGGAGGAGGAGGAGGAGGAAGAGGACTGCGGAGTCCTTAGTGGTCTCTGAGCTTAATTATTTTCTTCCAGATGTTTCATTACCCAACTAGGGAACATTATCAGTGCTAGGAGGAGGAGGACTGTGGAGTCCTTGGTACTCTCTGAGCTTGCTTGTTTTCTTGCCGATGTTTCATTACCCAACTTGGGAACATCATCAGTGCTAGGAGGAGGAGGAGGAGGAGGAGGAGGAGGAGGAGGAGGAGGAGGAGGAGGAGGAGGAGGAGGAGGAGGAGGAGGAGGAGGAAGAGGACTGTGGAGTCCTTGGTGGTCTCTGAGCTTAATTATTTTCTTCCAGATATTTCATTACCCAACTAGGGAACATTATCAGTGCTAGAAGGAGGAGGAGGAAGAAGAAGAAGAAGAGGAGGACTGTGGAGTCCTTGGTGGTCTTTGAGCTTAGTTTTTTTTTCTTCCAGATGTTTCATTACCCAACTAGGGAACATTATCAGTGCTAGGAGGAAGAGGAAGAGGAAGAGGAGGAGAAAGAAGAGGAGGACTGTGGAGTCCTTGGTGCTCTTTGAACTTGCTTGTTTTCTTACAGACATTTCATGACCCAATTAGTTAACATCATCAATGCTAGAAGGAGGAGGAGGAGGAGGAGGAGGAGGAGGAGGAGGAGGAGGAGGAGGAGGAGGAGGAGGAGGAGGAGGACTGTAGGATCCTTGATGCTCTCTGATGAATGAATCAGGCACGGCTGATCATCAGAACTCTTTTTAGCATTTAGCAAAGCCTGAACCGGTAGCATTTCACCCCTGATGTAAGAACCTCGGTTTGGGCAGATGCCTTTGGTGTAGCCATGAAGGTGCTGATGCCCGCATGCGGATTTCAAGCAGATGTGAATAATACAGAGGTTTTTCCTTTGCTAAACAGACAAAGAAACAAACAAACAAGCTGCAAATGGATTGGAAGGTATGAAAGCAGAGGTGTGGAGCGATAAAGTGGGACAACTGTGGGGAACGTAACCCTTGGGGACAGCTAATGGACAAGGAACAATCAGGAAACAGACCCTTTCAGAATGAGAGTTGGATGGAAAAAGAAAGCACTTTGCTTGCGTTGTACGTTTCAAGAAAGTAAAAGGAGGTTTTTAGATTCCCAACGGCAGGCTTTCCCAACTTTGACAACTTTCAGATGGGTGGACTTCAACTCCCAGAATTCCCCAGCCACCTGTCTTAAAGTTGGCAAGGTTGAGAAGCATTGCTTTACTCTAGTTCAGTGTTTCTCAACCTTGGCCACTTGAAGATGTCCGGACTTCAACTCCCAGAATTCCCCAGCCAGCATTCGCTGGCTGGGGAATTCTGGGACTTGAAGCCCAGACATCTTCAAGTAGCCAAGGTTGAGAAACACTGCTCTAGTTACTGTATTAGCTTTGGACCAGGATGATGGGAGAAAGAGGGCGGGGGGGAGGAAGGAAGGAAGGAAAGATAGACAAGGGGGAGAGGAGAGATGGATGGATAGATGGATGGATGGATGGAAGGAAGGAAAGGAAGAAGGAAGAAAGGAAAGAAGGAAAGGAAGAAGAGACAAGGGAGACAGGAGAGGTGGGTGGGTGGGTGGAAGGAAGGAAGGAAGGAAGGATAGACAAGGGGGAGAGGAGAGATGGATGGTTAGATGGATGGATGGAAGGAAGGAAAGGAAGAAGGAAGAAAGGAAAGAAGGAAAGGAAGAAGAGACAAGGGAGACAGGAGAGGTGGGTGGGTGGGTGGGTGGAAAGAAGGAAGGAAGGAAGGAAGGAAGGAAGGAAGGAAGGAAGGAAGGAAGGAAGGAAGGAAGGAAAGACTGGTACAGTGTGGTGGTCTAGAGGTGGAGCTCCCGCCTCACAATCAGAGGCTGTGAGTTCAATCCTAGGTAGAGGCAGATATTTCTCTCTCTGGGCACAATGAGAATATATCTCCTGGATATAACTCCACATTGGCAACAGGGAAGGGCATCCAGCCAGTAAAAACTCTGCTGGGTCCATTCACTTGCCCTGACACCACTCCGCAAGGTGGTATGGGGTCGTTAAAAGAAGATGATGATGGATGAAAGGAAGGAAGGAAGGAAGGAAGGAAGGAAGGAAGGAAGGAAGGAAGAAGGGAAGGAAGGGAGAAAGATTGGGGAGGGAGGAAGGAAGGAAGGATGTAGGTCTTGATCTCCCATCCCTTCTAAGAGCCGAGGTGGCGCAGTGGTTAAATGCAGCACTGCAGTTCAGCAGTTTGGCTGTTCAAATCCCACCAGGCTCAGGGTTGACTCAGCCTTCCATCCTTCCGAGGTGGGTAAAATGAGGACCCAGATTGTTGTTGGGGGCAATATGCTGACTCTGTAAACCGCTTAGAGAAGGCTGAAAGCCCTATGAAGCGGTATATAAGCCTAACTATTGCTAACCGGAAAAATCACGAATTGGGATCCTGGATAATAAGAAATGTCATTAAGTAAAACCAAATCATTGCTCCATCCAGGTTAATTGCACTGGATTTGTATACCAGATTCCTGTTGGTTTAGTCCCAGTCTACCCTGCTGGATGATTTTGCTCAGGATTTGATCTTTGGCCAAGTCACGACAAACCATGGCTTCATTTATTAGATGAACTCCGCCCAACAAAGGCACCAACTCTAGAGAAAGGCATAAATTGGAAAGCCCTGTAGACCCTCAAGGATGAAACTAATAGTATAATAGGTTGGCCGATAAAAGATCCTTCAATTAGGAAACACACCCACTTAACCGGGTGATCAGATTGTTGTGATCCATCAAAGCTATTTCACAATATTTGTTTAAATTAGCTGGCAACAGTTAATAATCCTATAGTTAATTTGACGTCGACTGACTGATGGGATTTTCATAAGCCAGCCAGGACTAAGTGCTTGGTGGAACGATATTTACTTCCAAGTAATTGTGATTAATCTTTCCCGTAAGCGTGTGACAACAAAGCTTTATCTGTATAAGCTAGCTAAGGTTGTCTCTTTTTGGGGCTAGAGTAGAATGAATTTCCCCCTCAATACAATGAGCAGATTAACTCACTTAATCTGTACCAGCCGGGATTTGGAGCAGGACACTCATAAAGCATAAAAACTAGGCATGAAGAATGAGGGCAACAACTGGTTTGACACAGACCGACCTCCTGTCACCATCTGCTACCCCAATCAACAGATCTACTCGTTGGCAAAGGTTCCTGGCGGCTGTTGGTAGGGATCTTAGAAAGAACAGTGTGGTTTTAATGTCGCGGATTAGCAGAGACAATCTGGAATGGTCCCTGAGAATGAGGGTCACGTAAATAGGAGCCAGCAGTTTGAGGCAGCAACCAAAAAAGCTAATATAATACTTGATTGTCCCAAAGGTGCGTCCCCCTCCCCAAAAGAATAGAATAGAGAATGGTGAATTGTTGTGGCCCAGCAGGAGCCGTTGGAGCTGCCACCAGACTCCCCGACCGGCGAGGGGCCCTATGAGTCAGCTCTGGAGGATGTGGAGGTCCCTGGATAGGATTCTGACTCCGAGCAGGGCGCAGAGAGGCTGGTTGCCCACCAGGTGGCGCCTGAGCCTTGGACCAGTGGGGAGGAGACAAGGGAGAGTGGATCCAGAAGCCAGCAGTGAGTTGTTCCCGGATGCACGCCATCGAAGAGCTACTAGGCATCAGGAACAATTACGCAATTACAGGAGGTAATTGCGCTCAGCTGGTGGTCATGAGGCTCCTCTCCAGACTATAAAAAAGACTGCTGGTGCACACAACCCTCTTTGCAGAAGTCAACGCATTGACTAAAGAGAACGTAACTAACTTGGCAAGGCTGGATTGCTGCCAAGGTTTGTCTGAGTTGCTGCCAAGGTCCTTATCTGTTTCTTTGCTTGGCTTTCAGCCACCGAGATTTTGGTTGGACTGCCATCTGTCAGAAACGGTGTAGGGTCTCCTGCTTGAGTGGGGGGGGGTGTTGGACTAGATGACCTCCAAGATCCCTTCCAACTCTGTTATTCTGTTATTATTCTGATATTCAGAAGCTGTGGGAGCTTCATCCCTGGAGGCTTTCAAGAAGAGATTGGACTGGCATCTGTCAGACACGGTGTAGGGTCTCCTGCTTGAGTGGGGGGTTGGGCTAGATGACCTACAAGGTCCCTTCCAACTCTGTTAATCTGTAATATCATCTAAAGTTTAGGCTGAAGGTGTTGCGAAATGGATGATTGCCATATCCAGTCACAGCCTAAACCAATTTTAAACACTCAATTGTAAAATATGGGCAACGCATTTCACATTCAACCTATTATTTTTTTTCCCCACCATGGAAGGAAGACGGAATTGGGAATCTTGCCCAATCTCTTGTTCTCCCATAACTAGTGAATCTTATTAATAATTAGCACCGCATCACAATTTAATGTTTTGCTTAGGCAATGATTTTCTTTTAACACAAAGCTGAGCCTATAAGTATCTCCTGTGTTCTCAGTCCCTTCAATCCTGCTTTCCTGGAATATAAATTTCCCTTCTATTGTTATATTATACAAAGGGGAAAAAAAACCCCTAGGTGATTATAATGAAAAGATAGATATTTTTCTGGAAAGTAGATGACTTTTATAAATGTACTGGGGTGAAAAGAGGTTGTCCTTAAAAAGTTTTATGTGGATACAATTTCTTGCTCTTTGTATTAAAAAATCCGATACAATAATTAATAAGGGGAAAAGTGCTTTTTTATTTAGTTCTTGTAAAGAAAGGTTCAAAGCTGCATAAGGCAGAATGAATAAATTAACAGCACAGAAAGAAGTTAAGAAAACTCTTTCCACACAACCCCACTATATCCCTCCCTTTTTTTTTCTCATTTACCCCACTGAAGTCTTTCATATATTGTAATGGCCTTCCATTCTCCAGGATAGGAAAGTTTATGGATGCATCCATACAACTAGGAGAGAATATTTGTAGCTCAGGGTTGAATGTTGGGGTTTGTGGAGGTGGTGAGGAGGAGGACTGTGGAGAGTTTTTGCCCTCTGAGCTTGGTGGTTTTCTTGGAGATGTTTCATGACCAAACTAGGTAATACCATCAGTGCTAGAAGGGAGTGGGGTTTGTGGAGAGGAGGAGGAGGAGGAGGAGGAGGACAATGACTGTGTGGAGTCCTTGGTGCTCTCTGAGTTTCGTTGTTTTCTTGCAGATGTTTCATGACCAAACTAGGGAACATCATCAGAAGGGAGTGGGTTTGTGGAGAGGAGAAGGAGGAGGAGGAGGAGGAAGAGGAGGCGGAGGAAGAGGAGGAGGAGAACTATGGAGTCCTTGGTGCGCTCTGAGCTTGGTTGTTTTCTTGCAGATGTTTCATGACCTAACTAGGCAACATCATCAGTGCTAGAAGGGAGTGGGGTTGGTGGAGAGGAGGAGGAGGAGAAAGAAGAAGAGGAGGAGGAGATGGTGGTGGAAAGGACTGTGGAGTCCTTGGTGCTCTCTGAGCTTGGCTGTTTTCTTGCAGACATTTTATTACCCAACTAGGTAACATCATCAATGATCGAGGGAAATCCCCTTCCCTCCCAGCACTAATGATCTTATCTAGTTGCGTAATGCGTAATGCAATGTCTGCAACAGGAAACTACGATCAGAAAGCACCAAGGGTCCCACAATCCACACAACATCTTGGCTACTTTGGCATCCCTTTGTCAAATCTCAGTTCTTCCAGAGCCGCAATTTGGGCTGTATAAACCCCCAGTGGCCACTAGGGGACAGCCAAGAAGAACCGAAAACTCTCTGGGCTGCCACTTAGTGGTTGAGAATAGTTGACAGGTTGGTGAAAATTAAATCGAACGACTAAATAAGCCAGACGTATCAGTTTCTGACTCCACCGTCTTCCTAACAACTCTTTCAGCTACTTTCCCCATCTTAAGAGCCAAGATGGCGCAGTGGTTAGAGTGCAGTACTGCAGCCACTTCAGCTGACTGTTATCTGCAGTTTGGCGGTTCAAATCTCACCGGCTCAAGGTTGACTCAGCCTTCCATCCTTCCGAGGTAGGTAAAATGAGGACCCAGACTGTGGGGGCGATATGCTGACTCTGTAAACCGCTTGAGAGGGCTGAAAGCCCTATGAAGCGGTATATAACTCTAACTGCTATTGCTATTGCTATCTTTCAAGTGTTTGTGATGGTTGTTGAAATGCAACGGAAGAATATCACAGAATGTGCCCACTCCCCTCTGCCTTTTAGGGAAGGGTTCTTTAGAAGATAATCAGTCAATACATGAGAAAGTTGTGTACAATAAAAGAACACATTCTGAAAGTTGCATTGAAATTTGGAATCCATAAGGGATAGTCTGCTCTAGAGTACTTTCTGGAGTGGTTGCGTTGAAAGAGGTCATGGAACATTCACAATCAATTGTGAGACTACTAGCAGAAAAAGTAGGTACAAAAACTAAAGGACACTATATATATATTTTTTCATAAGAGCCAAGGTGGCGCAGTGGTTAAATGCAGCACTGCAGGCTACTGCTAGATCAGCAGGTCAGCGGTTCAAATCTCACTGGCTCAGGGTTGACTCAGCCTTCCATCCTTCCGAGGTGGGTAAAATGAGGACCCGGATTGTTGGGGGCAATATGCTGACTCTCTGTAAACCGCTTAGAGAGGCCTGAAAGGCCTATGAAGCGGTATATAAGTCTACTGCTATTGCTATTGCTATATTCATGCGTCAATAACCACTTCATTACGAACTTTGATGAAACAGAAGACAAGTACTGATCTATTGATCCCCTTTCCGAGTCTTTCCTTCTTTCTAAGACAACGTCACCCATTTTTGGAGGAAGCCAAACCCCTCATCTTCTGACTCCATGTCTGTAGAATAGAATAATGGAGTTGAAAGGGACCTTGGAGGCCTTCTAGTCCAACCCCCTGCTTAGGCAGGAAACCCTATACCATTTCAGAGAAATGGTTCTCTTCTTAAAAACTTCCAGTGTTGGAGCATTCACAACTTCGGGAGGCAAGTTGTGCCACTGATTAATTGTTCTAATTGTCAGGAGATTTCTCCTTAGTTCTAGGTTGCTTCTCTCCTTGATTAGTTTCCATCCATTGCTTCTTGTCCTACCCTCAAGTGCTTTGGAGAATAGCTTGACTCCCTCTTCTTTGGGGCAGCCCCTGAGATACTGGAACACTGCTATCATGTCTCCTGGAGTCCTTCTTTTCATCAAACTAGACCTACCCAGTTCCTGCAACCGTTCTTCCTATGTTTTAGTCTCTAGTCCCCTAATCCTCCTTCTTGCTCTTCTCTGCACTCTTTCTAGAGTCTCCACATCTTTTTTACACCGTGGTGACCAAAACTGGATGCAGTATTCCACGTATGGCCTTCCCAAGGCCGTATAAACCCTTCACGTGATCTTGATTCTATCCCTCTGTTTATGCAGCCTAGAACTGTGTTGGCTTTTTTGGCAGCTGCTGCCCACGGCTGGCTCCCATTTAAATTTCATTTCATTCATTCATTTCATTTCCTTTATTTGTATGCCGCCCTTTTCCCTGGGGGGGGGGGGACTCAGGGCGGCTCACAATTCAAAAAGGGAGCGGGGGAAAGACAAACAGTATTCCAATATGGAAACAATACAACATATTAAAAGAGAGCACAACAGTCACACAATTCGGGTGGGGTTGAAGTCTTAACCCCAGGCCAGCCGGGACAGCCAGATCTTCAAAGCGGCGCGGAAGGATTGGAGGGTGGTGAGGGTCCGAAATGGTTGATCCACACTTTTTTTGCAATTGCTGGTCATTTCACACACTCCTGTTCCACACTTTTCCTGATCTTTGGGGTGGCCTGAATCTTTCTTTCCTACGGTTTGAAAAAACAACAACAATAATCTCAAATCACGCAGATTCTACCCCCTGCACTAGCTTCTCCTCCTGCATTTTTTTTTCCTGTATTTTGCATTGGTTCCAATTTATTAGGAAGATATTTCCATCAGAATAGTTTGGAAGAAGCAAAATCATGGAGACTCTCGGCGAACTGCTGACAGGTGTTTGGTGGTTTTTTTTTTGGAAAAAATTCAAATGAGGGCAGAAGAGAGAAGAAACATGAAAAGGAAGAATAATTTTCTTGCTTGGGAAAAAAAATATCTCTTTTTTATTCAAACTGAGAGAGAGCGGCTTTCAAATTGCTGGTTCGGCATTAGTTATGTCCAAAACCTGAAGGAGTTCTGATGCTCAGGTTAGGTCGAAAGCTTCGAAGGCAAGTGCTAAATGAGATATTTTCTTCATGGCATCAGCAACCTACTTTTCTTCAAAGTTTCCAACCTCTCAAAAGCTGCCTTCGCAGAGAAACTGGACATTAGGACAGCTTCAAATCTTCCCCCAGGGCAGAACCAAGAATAACATCTGCAGTGACATGGAGAGAATGGGAGCCTTCTCCCGGAGATGAGCAAGGGATGGAGGGGTTTAACCCTTCAGGGAATCTTTTGATGGGTCTTTGGCGCTCTCTGAGCTTGGTGGTTTTCTTGCAGATGTTTCATTGCCCGCACTAGTGAATGACCTGTTAGTGAGCCCTCTTAGAAAAAAGAGATGGGAAGTTGGGGGTTATCCAACTGGAGCTGTGCTTATATGATGGAATCCTAGAATCCTAGAGCTGGAAGGGACCTTGGAGGTCTTCTAGTCCAAACCCTTGCTCAAGGCCCTATACTGATAAAAGAAATGTCCTTCTGGGTTCGGCTCCAAGTGGGGAAAAAGACACTGGAGACATGGAGGCTGCTTGGAAAGATGGTTTATTGTTGGACAGGGCCACATGGCTTGAGCCCTGAACAGAAAAGGGGATCGCATGCTTCAATGTTGGTGGAGAAGAAGAGAAGGGCTGAGGAAGCGGCTTGCTAGGCTTTTTATACCCTGTTTAGTCCCACCTCTCTGTTTCCTGTTCCGGTGTAAGAAATAGCAATAGCAATAGCAGTAGACTTATATACCGCTTCATAGGCCTTTCAGCCCTCTCTAAGCGGTTTACAGAGAGTCAGCATATTGCCCCCAACAATCTGGGTCCTCATTTTACCCACCTCGGAAGGATGGAAGGCTGAGTCAACCCTGAGCCGGTGAGATTTGAACCGCTGAACTGCTGATCTAGCAGTAGCCTGCAGTGCTGCATTTAACCACTGTGCCACCTTGGCTCATGTATTCTGATTGGTTGTCAGACTCCCACGGGGCCATGCAGGGGCAACTCTCTAGGCTGTGTTTTGAATCCAGGTTTCCAGTTCTCAGATGCCATCTGTGGTGAGTTGGGTAAAGTTCCTTAATCCCATCCCCCTGCAGCTGAAGTGGAGAAGTCTTTATTATGTAAAGTGGAGTAGCTTGGCCTTCTTAATGGCCCATTGACAAAGTGGGGATGGGCAGGAAGCTACAGGCAGCTATTCTTTCTTTTAAAACATGTTTCCTTTCTTTTCACATCCAGAGAAATATTCTGCCTTTTCAATATTTCCTAGGATATTTCATTAAATTAAAACAGCTGTGAAAAAAAGTGACTCATGGCTGTTTTTCACCCTTATGACCGTGTTATCATCCCCATGGCCATGCGATCAAAATCCAGATGCTTGGCAACTGGTTCATATTTATGACCATTGCTGTGTCCCAACCTCATGGGATCCCCTTTTGCAATCTTGGGACAAGCAAAGTCATTGGGGAAGCCGGAGTCACTGAACAACCGCGTTACTAACTCAACCACTGCAATGATTCACTTAAAGGCTCTGGTAAAACAGGTCGTAAAATGGGGCAAAACTCCCTTCACCAATGTCTCCCTTGTTAAGTCGAGGACCACCTGCAACTGGGATAAAAATCACAAAATGATTCGGTGCCCACTCGGTCTCCCCAAAGGCTCCTTTGGCGGCTTGGTCCCCCGTTGAATCCTTGACTTTGTCGTGCTTGTGTTGTTGTTGTTGTTGTTGTTGTTGTTGTTTCTAGAGCAGCCTGTGCGATTTCAGCGCTGCAGCGCCCTCTGCTGGGTGGAAGGCCACAGGGCAAAATAGCATCCGTTTTCACAGATGGCTTGACTGAAAGCCTGAGCTAATTTCGCAGAGCCAGGAGGTGGTGGAAGGGCAATCAATACATCGTTAAATAAATTATCTCTGCAGAAAGAGGCCTTCAGAGTTGTGCCAAGTCCGTTGGCCAAGGTGGAACCCCTGAGAATTGCTGGGCCAACACTTTGGGGGGGGGGCGTACTGCAAATACTTCACACAGGGCATCGTCTCTGCCCCCGACGGAAGCCTTCCAGCGGACCTCCAAGGCAGCAAAATTATTAAGCAGGCTGGCAGAGTCCTCCCGCTCCCCTCGCCAGCCTTGCATGCCAATTAGAACTCTTGGAATCTCACTCGCCATCCCGGGAACTCTTATTCTCTGTGTAGAGACACATGGTAGTAGGTGAGATCAGCCCAATGGATCATTTCGGGTGGCTGCGTTAGGATAATGGACTTAATCTACTGTCAGAAGGAGGGATGGGAAGGGATAGAGAGGGAAGGAAGGAAGAAGGAAAGGAAGGGCAGGAAGGAAGGGCAGGGAGAAAGGAAGGAAGATGGAGACAGAGGGAGGAACAGAGGGAAGAAGGAAAGGGGGCAAAGGAAGATGGAGGAGAAAAGGAAGGAGGGAGAAAAGGAAGGGAGGGAAGGAGGACAGGGAGAAAAGGAAGGAAAGAAAGAAAGAAAGAAAGAAAGAAAGAAAGAAAGAAAGGGAATTTAGGTAAGTGTAGGGGGATAGAAAGGAAGAAGGGAGGGAAAAAGGAAGAAAATAGGCAGAGGGAGATGGATGGATGGATGGAAGGAAGGAGGGAGGGAAGGAAAGAAATAGAAAGGGAAGGAAATAGAGAGGAATAAAGAAGGGAAAAAGGAAGGAAGAAAGGAAGGAAGATAGGTGGAGGGACATGGAAAGAAGGAAGGAAATAAGGAAGGAAGGAAGGAAGGAAATAGAGAGGAATAAGGGAGGGAAAAAGGAAGGAAGAAAGGAAGGAAGATAGGTGGAGGGATATGGAAGGAAGGAAATAGAGAGGAATAAGGGATGGAAAAAGGAAGGAAGAAAAGAAGATAGGTGAAGGGACAAGGAAGGAAGAAAGGAAAGAAATAGAGAGGAAAAAGGGAGAGAAAAAGGAAGGAAGGAAGGAAGATAGGTGGAGGGACATGGAAGGAAGGAAGGAAATAGAGAGGAATAAGGAAGGGAGGGAAAAGGAAGGAAGAAAAGAAGGAAGATAGGTGGAGGGACAAGGAAGGAAGGAAGGAAATAGAGAGGAATAAGGGAGGGAAAAAGGAAGGAAGAAAAGAAGGAAGATAGGTGGAGGGACAAGGAAGGAAGGAAGGAAGGAAGGAAAGAAGGAAGGAAGGAAGGAAAGGACAAACACATATTACTCTTAAACAACAATTTCTCAAGTCTTCCAAATGATAATTCTGGGGGTAAATTTTGGACCAATAGAGGGTGGGGGGAACACGGACTGTCCCCATTGCTGCTTCCTAGGTGGTTCCTTCTATTAATTCATTACTGACATAGAAATATTCAGTGCAGAGCTATCTCAGGGAATATTGAGGGTTCAGTGCCAGATCACTGCTATAAAGCAAGCCACACATTTCCCCCCCACCCTCTGCTTTCCCGGTGCATGTAAAAGTTATGTCTGCTTTATGCTGCAGTCATCTCAGTGTGCAATAGCGTTGAGGCCTAAAAAAAAAAACCCACCCAAAGTATACGTACCTTAATTAAAAAATACTTGATTGCCAAAACATGCTAATCGTCCCCCGAGCCTTTCGCCAGGCGTAATCTTCCGGCTGGTGAAGGGTCTTGTTAATTTTTTTTTAAAAAAAAGCAATATCTGTAAACACAATAAAACGAAGCACAATAAAACCAAATTATGCCGGCATCTATTTCTGTCCTCTTGTTAGTTGCTGAACTGTTGCTTCGTAATCCGTTTTGTTGCTTCATCTAAGGCGTAGATTAATTAATTAGGAAGGATTAAGAATACCCAATGAAGGGAAGGGAAGGAAATAGAGAGGAATAAGGGAGGGAAAAAGGAAGGAAGGAAGGTAGGAAGGAAGATAGGTGGAGGGACATGGAAGGAAAGAAGGAAGGAAGGAAATAGAGAGGAATAAGGGAGGGAAAAAGGAAGGAAGGAAGGAAGGAAGGAAGATAGGTGGAGGGACATGGAAGGAAAGAAGGAAGGAAGGAAATAGAGAGGAATAAGGGAGGGAAAAAGGAAGGAAGGTAGGAAGGAAGATAGGTGGAGGGACATGGAAGGAAAGAAGGAAGGAAGGAAATAGAGAGGAATAAGGGAGGGGAAAAGGAAGGAAGGAAGGAAGGAAGATAGGTGGAGGGACATGGAAGGAAAGAAGGAAGGAAGGAAATAGAGAGGAATAAGGGAGGGAAAAAGGAAGGAAGGAAGGTAGGAAGGAAGATAGGTGGAGGGACATGGAAGGAAAGAAGGAAGGAAGGAAATAGAGAGGAATAAGGGAGGGAAAAAAGAGGGAAGAGGAGCCAAAACGTGTGAGGTGACCTCCATGCTTGGGGAACCCTGCAACATCACTAGCCAAGAGGAACCCAGGTTCCTTGAGCATGTGCCATGCGCCTCGGCGGCCTCACAGCCTATGGGAGGGACCAATCACCTCCAAGATGTGGCTTTACTCCCAAGTCGACCCTGCTTTCTTAGTTGTTCTTGTCTTCTGGCAGCTCTGCGCATGCGCACACTGGGAACAGGCTCCAGCTGTTCCTCTGCCTCGCTGTTGTCTAGCTCCCTCTCTGCCTCT
>NW_028261382.1:4790938-4798438 GCF_051295495.1 Thamnophis sirtalis
TCCCTCCCTCATTCTTAGTAGTTACAATGCAGCATTGCAGGCTCACTCTGCCCACTGACCTGAGTTCAATCCTCACAGGCTCAAAATTGACTCAGCCTTCCATCCTTCCAAGGTGGGTAAAATGAGGACCCAGATTGTTGGGGGCGAGAGGCTGACTCTGTAAACCAGGGGTCCTCAAACTTTTTAAACAGTGGCATGAAAGTCCAGATGTTCCTAGTTCTGGTTCAACACCTTCAAAGACTTTCCATCAGCTCTGTGAAAGAGAAATCAGATCTCCCGGCTTTTAAGCCAGTGGTTCTCAACCTTAGCCATTTTAAGAGGTGTGGACTCCAATGCCAAGAAGTCCCCAGTCGAAGTCCACTCCCCTTAAAGTTGGCAAGGTTGAGAAATGCTTCTCCGAGGAGCAGGTTTCCGCCTGTCCAAGGTCCTGATTTGCTTGGTTTCACCTACCTCGTATTTACCTGATGCAATTTAAACGGTGATTCTCAACTCCGGCAGCTTGCAGAGGTGTGGACTTCAGCTCCCAGAATTCCCCAGCCACCCATTTCCTCCAGCCAACTACACAAGTCATTCCTCCAAGGGATGGGATACCATAGAGGCAGAATGCAGACACATAAAACATGAAATGACCATTTTGCTCAACCATCTTTTGTGGACTGTAACACAGTTTAAGCAACAACTCATGATGCTCGGGGTAACAATGCCTCCCAGCCCATTCTCTGATGATCATCCTGCACCTTAGATGATCAGAGTGGGTGGTTTGAAATTGTCCTTGCTGGGCAGACCTGTAGATATTCTCCGGTATGATTCAGGCGGCATAGGAATGAGCCCACCGGGTTTACGTAGCTGCTTACTCAAAGTTCCCCAAAGCTTTGACATCCCATAATAATAATAAAAAATCTGGCCAAACACTCGAAATTCACCATGGCAACCATTCAAAGAAATCCTTCTTCTGCCAAGAGGGATAAAGAAGTGGAAGCAAGGCAGGAAGGAAGGAAGGGAGAGAGAGAGAGGGAGAGAGAGGGAGAGAAAGACAGAAAGGAAGGAAGCAAGGCAGAAAGGAAGGAAGGAAAGAAAGAAGGAAGAAAACAGAAAAATTTCTCCTCCCTCCCTTTCCTCCCTTCCCTCCCTTTCTCTCTTCCTTCCTCCCTTTCTCCCTTCCTCCCTTCCTCCCTTCCTCCCTTCCTTCCTCCCTTTCTCCCTTCCTCCCTTCCTCCCTTCCTCCCTTCCTCCCTCCCTTCCTCCCTCCCTTTCTCCCTTTCTCCCTTTCTCCTTCCTCCCTTCCTCCCTCCCTTCCTCCCTCCCTCCCTCCCTCCCTTCCTCCCTCCCTCCCTCCCTTCCTCCCTCCCTTCCTCCCTTTCTCTCCTCCTCCCTTCCTCCCTTTCTCCCTTCCTCCCTCCTTCCTCCCTCCCTTTCTCCCTTCCTCCCTTCCTTCATTCCTCCCTTCCTCCCTCCCTTCCTTCCTCCCTCCCTCCCTCCTTCCTCCTCCCTCCCTCCCTCCCTCCCTTCCTCCCTTCCTCCCTTCCTCCCTCCCTTCCTCCCTTCCTCCCTCCCTCCCTCCCTTCCCTCCCTCCTCCCTTCCTTCTCCATACAGGAATTCTACATCCCCATAAATACCTCAAGAAAAAGAAGGGTCCATTTGCATTACAAACAACCCCCCAAAACCCAGGGCCTTTCGAACACGTAGAAGCTTGGGAGAGAAAGATTCATTCAAGCTTTGCCTCCTGAAGTCTTTTCAACTGTGTCTTATGTCAGTGGCATTTTTCTCTTTTTCCTACTCTATTGAAGGCAATAACCCAATAATTGGGACTGTGTGGGGAAATCTGAAATGCTGAAATAGTTCTTGCTGTTATATTTTACCCAATTGTCTTGGCCCCTAGGGGAGAAGGAGAGAGAAGGAGAGGGCGAGGGAGCAAGAGAAAAGAGAGATAGGCAGGGAGAGAGGAAGAGAGGAAGAGAGGGAGAGAGAGGGAGAGGGAGCAAGAGGGAGCGAAAGGAAGAGGGAGGCAAGGATGTAGAGAGAAAGAGAGGGAGAGGAAGAGAGGGAGAGGGAGCAATAGAATAGAATAGAATAGAATAGAAAATTGAATAGAATAGAGAATAGAATAGAATAGAAAATGGAATAGAACAGAGTAGAGTGGAGTAGAATAGAGTAGAGTAGAATAGAAAATAGAATAGAATAGAATAGAAAATAGACTAGAATAGAATAGAAAATAGACTAGAATAGAATAGAAAATAGACTAGAATAGAATAGAAAATGGAATAGAACAGAGTAGAGTAGAGTAGAATAGAGTAAATAGAAAATAGAATAGAATAGAATAGAATAGAATAGAATTCTTTATTGGCCAAGTGTGATTGGACACACAAGGAATTTGTCTTTGGTGCAGATGTACATAAAAAGACAAGATACATTCATCAAAAATCATAAGGTACAAGAGCAAAAGCGAGAGAGGGGGAGAGAAGGAGAGGGAGAGAGAGAGCGGGAGGGAAAGGGAGCAAGAGGGAGAGAGAGGGAGCCAGAGGGAGGGAGAGTGGGGGAGGGAGGGAGAAAGAGAGAGGGAAGGAGAAAGAGATGGAGGCAGGAAGACAGAGTAAGAGGGATGGAGAGGGTGAGGGAGAGAGAGGGAGAGAGATTTCTTATCCTGAACTAACAGTTCATGATATACCAAGCCCAGCTTTTAGCAGCGGGCTCACTGCAACCATTTCCCAGCCACCGAATCCTGACTAAAGCAGAACGCATCCAGAGGACCCATTTCCTTGTCCTGATCAGCTCCAACAAGCCAGATGTGCACCGACATCCGAAAGCATCTGATCCTTTCCTAACAAGGCAGTTTCCCATCATGGCCGCTGCCTTTCAATCATATCAGAATCCGTTCTCTGTGGTTATGAGCCAGCTCAGTCCTCCTGGAGGACAGCTGGGCTCTTCTACACGGGGTCCTCTTGAGGTCCTCCAAACATTTCAGGCAGGGTGACCCTGCGTTGTTGAATTTCCAGGTTGTAATCTCTCTCCGTGATCTTTCTACAATTTTCCCGCGTCCGAGTTTCAGATTGTCCGAGTGTGACTACTATTTTGACACAACCTAGGAGCAAAATATTGAAATGCTGGTTTATATACAAGACTTAGTATATAGACGTGGTAGGCAGTGGTGGGTTTGTACCGGTTTTACTACCGGTTCGCTTGTGCACGTGCTCTGTCTTTCTCTCGCGCACCTGATGCTTCTGCACATGCGCAGAAGTGTCCTGGTGGGTGGGTGGAGCCTCCTGCCACCTCCACTACCGGTTTGGGTCAAAGTGGGTTGAACCAGGCCGAAGTGGGCCGAACCAGGAGCAACCCACCTCCAATGTTAGGCAAATATCAGGCAGGCAATCACTCGTACTACAATGGAGAGAGATACACCAGGAGAGACAGAGAGACACCCTCACATGGCCTCCCTTATATATACAGCTTCTTAAAGTGGCAGTAACCCTGCTAACTTGTCCTCATGTCATCATCTCGGTTTACAGTCTTACAGCGGGCTGTCCGCTATTAAATCATCATTACCCTGACACAGATGACTACAGAGGCATTTGTTCTCATTTCAGCTGGGCTCTGCTGAGGATGTTTTGAAATATCTCTTTTTCCTCGCAGTTTCTTCTCAAAGTAATGGAGCCCGGTTAATTGGGCTGCCTTTAAAATTGCCGATCTCTTAATGAATCAGATCAATACTTTACAGATTGCTGCCCAGGACACTGTAAATCCCCATCCTATCTTATTACAATATTTTCCGGGATTGGACACTAGCCACCTCAGATCCCCGCTGTGATGGAAAGACAGACTACATAACCGCCCTAATTAATATAAATAGGGGTGCATCCATGCATGTCATTAATGTTTGATAGAGCACAGGAAACGAAATGGAATAGGAGGCTTCCGAATGTAGATGGAAACACCTCAGCAGCTGCAATTTCGGATCGGTTTGCAATTGAGTCAACCCTACGGAGAAAAAAATGACTTTTTAAGATCATGGATAATTTAACTTTCATACGGAGAACAGTTGCTGGGATTGGGTGTGTCACGTTTAATGAAAAGGAGGACTAGGGGTGACACGACGAATAGAATAACAGAGTTGGAAGGGACCTTGGAGGTCTTCTAGTCCAACCCCCTGCTTAGGCAGGAGACCCTATAGAAGAGGGAGTCAAGCTATTCTCCAAAACACGTGCGAGCAGGACAAGAAGCAATGGGTGGAAACTAATCAAGGAGAGAAGCAACCGAGAACTAAGGAGAAATTTCCTGACGGTGAGGACAATTAATCAGTGGAACAACTTGCCACCAGAAGTTGTAAATGCGCCAACACTTTTAAAGAAGAGATTGGACAACTATTTGTCTGAAATGGTATAGGGTATAGGGTATACTCTATACTTTATATCCTATATTTATATCTATATCATATCGTATATCGTATATTCTATATCCTTATCCTATATCCTATATCCTAAATCCTAAATTCTATAACCTATACTCTATATTCTATGCCCTATATTCTATATCCTTTATCCTATATCCTAAATCCTATATCCTATACTCTATACTCTATACTCTATACTTTATATCCTATATTCTATATCCTATATTCTATATCCTTTATCCTATATCCTAAATCCTATATCCTATACTCTATACTTTATATCCTATATTCTATATTCTATATCCTATATTCTATATTCTATATCCTTTATCCTATATCCTAAATCCTATATCTTATATCCTATAACCTATACTCTATATTCTATGCCCTATATTCTATATCCTATATCCTATACTCTATATCCTATATTCTATATCCTATATCATATATTCTATATTCTTTATCCTATATCCTAAATCCTATATCTTATATCCTATAACCTATATGCTATATTCTATGCCCTATATTCTATATCCTTTATCCTATACCCTATATAGTATATCCTTTATCCTATATCCTATACTCTATACTTTATATCCTATATCCTATATCCCATATCCTATATTCTATCCTGGGGGTAAATGTCTATAGGGATTCTCAGTGACATCCAGGGCGTGGTTGTCTCAAAGTTGTTTTTTCAAGAGGCCATTGGACTTCCTTTGTTTTTCCTTGAAGTCGTTTCACTCCTTATCCCAGAAGCTTCTTCACCTCTGGTTGAGCGATGGGGGAATGGAAGGATTCCTTGCAGTCCTCAAGCGCCAAGGACCAGGTGAGGAGGTCAGATGACATGTTTCTCCTAGCCAATCAGCAACCTCGCCTCTGAAAAAAACCCGAACCAGTTGACTTACAGCTACAGTTGAGCTCGATTTTTCTATTGTTAAGCGAGACATTTGTTGAGTGAGTTATGCCCCATTTTACGGCCACTGTTGTTAAGCGAATCACAGCAGTTGTTAAATGAGTAACATGGCTGTTAAGTGAATCTGGCTTCCCCATTGACTCTGGGGGAATAACGTGATCCCGGGACACCCGCAACCGTCATAAATACGAGTCAGTTGCCAAGCTTCTCGATTTTCAGAGGTCTTAAGTGTGAGAAACGGCCCCGAGTCACTGTTTCCAGCCCCGTTGTAACTTTGAAGCGTCACGAAATGAGCTCTTGGCGTATCCAGAGCTGAAATCCTTTCAGCCTTCCCATAATTTAAACACTCCCCCCCTGCAAATAGCTGTCAAGTGAGGTGATTCTTAGCTTGTTTAATAATTGCTTCCCCTTTTGCCCAGGTGTTTGCTTGCTCTTCCTGCCTTCTTCACCTGCCCTCATTAGCCTTGCAGGTAAGCCAGGCAATTACATCTGTTTGCAAGCGATGAGTCTTCCTTGCCGCTTTCCATCGATTTCTTCAACAGAAAGTTAACAAAGAGGCGCTTTTGTCTGGCAATGGCTGAGCGGAGTTTGCCAACGTGGTTGTTATGCTATTCATCTGAAGCATATGCCTTCCTAAATGCCAGGAAAAAGGAGAAGGGGGAGGAGGGAAGGAAAAGGGAGAGAGGGAAGGAGGGAGGGAGGGAGACATAGGGAGGGAAAGATGGAGAGAGAGGGAGGGAGGGAGGGAAAGGAGGCAGGGAGAGAGAGAAGGTGGGAGAGAGAGAGAGATGGAAAGAGAGGGGAGAGGGAAGGAAGGAGGAATAGAGATGGGGGAGGGAGGGATGGATGGAGATAGAGAGAAAGAAAGGGGGAGGTAAGGAGGGAGGGAGAGGGAGGTGGGAGAGGGAGGGAGGGAGAAGGTGGGAAGGAGAGAGAAGGTGGGAGAGAGAGATGGAGAGAGAGGGGAGAGGGAAGGAAGGAGGAATAGAGACGGAGGGAGGGAGGGATGGATGGAGATAGAGAGAAAGAAAGGGGGAGGGAAGGAGGGAGAGAGAGAAGGTGGGAGAGAGAGAGATGGAGAGAGAGGGGAGAGGAAAGGAAGGAGGAATAGAGAGGGAGGGATGGATGGAGATAGAGAGAAAAAAGGGGGAGAGAAGGAGGGAGGGAGAGGGAGGTGGGAGAGAGAGGAAGGGAGGAAGAAGGAGGGAGGGAGAGAGAGAAGGTGGGAGAGAGAGATGGAGAGAGAGGGGAGAGGGAAGGAAGGAGGAATAGAGACGGAGGGAGGGAGGGATGGATGGAGATAGAGAGAAAGAAAGGGGAGGGAAGGAGGGAGGGAGAGGAAGGTGGGGAGAGAGGGGAGAAAGATGGTGGGAAATAGGGAGGGAGGGAGAGAGAGAGAGAGAGAACAATGCAAAGGAGAATCTTTTCTGTTGAAAAAAATCCCAAAAGCATAGGATAAAAAAATCAATCAGGATTATTATTTGCAAATCATTTATTTTCTGAAAAGGGTTTCTCTTTGACCCGAAAGAGCCTAAATTCTTCAAACCCCCCCCCCCCATTTGTCTTTCCTTTCCTTTCCTTTTGTTTTGGTTTTTCCTTTTGGGATGCTCTGCCTTTTCTTTTTTCTGCATTAAAGGGAAATGAAAACAGAAGCAACGAAAGGAGAAGCTGCTTTTCCTTCCTTCCTCCCTTCCTTCTTTCCTCCCTCCCTCTTTCTTTCTTTCTCCCCCTCTCTCTTCCTTCCTTCTTCCTTCCTTTCTTCCTCTCTCTTCCTTCCTTCTCTCTCTCTCTTTCTCTCTTTCTCTCTCCCTCCTTCTTTCTTTCTTTTTCTTTCTCCCTCTCTCTCTTCCTTCCTTCTTCCTTTCTTTCTCCCTCTCTTCTTCCTTCTCTCTCTCTCTCTCTCTCTCTCTCTCTCTCTCTCTCTCTCTCTCTCTCTCTCTCTCTCTCTCTCTCTCTTTCTTTCTTTCCCCCTGCTGGCCTATTACTAACCAAGTTCCCTCACCAGGTGTATCATTACGGCACTTAGTTGAAAGAAAATATCTGCCTCTCAAGTCTTGAAAGTTTGATGAGGTGGTAATTTCCGAGTCTTTGGAGATCTGGAAAGCAAGCGAAGATTTATCAGGGTCCTCGCATAAATCAGAAGAATATTTGAGCGGAGAGAGATGGGGCTGGGGATGGGATTGAAGGGTTGGCAGAAAG
>NW_028261382.1:4800938-4813339 GCF_051295495.1 Thamnophis sirtalis
AATACTGGTGGCTTCTGGACCTCTGGTTTCCTCCATCAATGCATGTTGGTGCAGTTGGAACGCATCTGATGGGGGCTCAGATTTAATTCCTTCCCTGGGTTCATATTGTTGGCGAATGTGGAGATTTGTTCCACTTAGCCTCAAGAAAGGGATGTCATGATGTGACAATCTTAATTTTAATCATCATAATCACATCTTCCTATCTGTTTCTCCAGCATGCTAATTTGCGAGCTGAATATCTTCCAGCAAGCTAACCACCTATTGGCAACCACTAGCAAAAACAAAAATACCCCCTCTTCTTCCCTCCCTCCTTTATTTCTTTTACCCACAGGAGTTGGAGAGGAGGGGGTCCTGTCTCCATGGCTTGAAGCTTCTGAAGAACTGGCAGGAACCACATCTAACAAACCAGATCCTCCTGGAATATGGAAAATTGACAACAACATTCAGGAGGCAGCTAAGCAAAAGCAGGGCTGGGTTCCTGCCAGTTCTAACCTCATCTATAGAAGAGGTTCTACAAATCTACAGTGCCGTTTAGAACCGGTTCCAGCTCCCTCCCCCTGCCTGTCCACACTTCATCAAGATGAAGAGCGAGAGGAGGAATTCTGGGAGTTGAAGTCCACAAGTCTTAAAGCTGTCAAGTTTGAACACCCCTGGGTTTTTTTTTCCTAAAGGGTTAGGGGTGCAAGGGTCTTGTAACTTGACAGCTTTAAGACTTGCACACTTCAATGCCAGAGTTCCTGAGCCAACATAACTGGAGGAGGAATCCTGGGAGTTGAAGTCCACAAGTCTTAAAGCTGTCTAGTTTGAACACCCCTGGGGGGGGGGTTCTAAAGGATTAGGGGTGCAAGGGTCTTGTAACTTGACAGCTTTAAGACTTGTGTGCTTCAAATGCCAGAGTTCCTGAGCCAACATAACTGGAGGAGGAATCCTGGGAGTTGAAGTCCACAGTCTTAATGCTGTCAAGTTTGAACACCCCTGGGAGTTTTTTCCTAAAGGATTAGAGGTGCAAGGGTCTTGTAACTTGACAGCTTTAAGACTTGCAGGCTTCAATGCCAGAGTTCCTGAGCCAACATAACTGGAGGAGGAATCCTGGGAGTTGAAGTCCACAAGTCTTAATGCTGTCAAGTTTGAACACCCCTGGGGTTTTTTCCCCCTAAAGGATTAGGGGTGCAAGGGTCTTGTAACTTGACAGCTTTAAGACTTGTGTGCTTCAAATGCCAGAGTTCAAGAGCCAACATGGCTGGAGGAGGAACTCTGGGAGTTGAAGTCCACAAGTCTTAAAGCTGTCAAGTTTGAACACCCCTGGGGGTGTGTGTTTTTCTAAAGGATTAGGGGTGCAAGTGTCTTGTAACTTGACAGCTTTAAGACTTGCGTGCTTCAAATTCCAGTTTCTGAGCCAACATTTTGGTTGCTAAACAAGAGCGTTGTTAAGTGAGCTTCACCACATTTTACAAGTTGGCCATGCCCACCCAGTCACATGACTGCCAAGCCACTCCCACCCGGTCACATGACTGGCAAGCCACTCCCACAAAGCAGGCCACACCCACAGAAGAGGTTCTAAAAATTTTTGAAACCCACCACTG
The DNA here is from genome assembly GCF_051295495.1 of Thamnophis sirtalis. Classification (NCBI taxonomy): domain Eukaryota; kingdom Metazoa; phylum Chordata; class Lepidosauria; order Squamata; family Natricidae; genus Thamnophis; species Thamnophis sirtalis. Next base: position 4,802,522 of record NW_028261382.1, read on the forward strand.
GCGCAAAGCCTTGGATTTGGCCCAGAAGAGAAAGAGAGAGAGATTTAAAAAAAATACTGTAATAAAAAATGGCTCCTCATATTAAACGGGGGCCAATATAACCGCAAAATCAATCAACAGCACCCCCTAGGCACTCCTCATCGACCTATCTGGCCGTAGTCAAAAGGGTTCAGCTTGCTGCCATAATTCTTGGCCAGTCCCCCCTGCCCCCCACGTTTTTCCAGGGTGGTAGTAGAAAGGCAGGGCTATCAACGGAAAGAAAGGTGGGTCGAAGGAGAAAAACAAAGACAATAGAATAAGATGGATTCTGAACTTAACAACGGCAGCAAGATTGTTAGTGGCGCAGTACTGGAAGAAGGAAGACTTGCCTACTATTCAAGAATGGACGTTAAAAGTAACAAACCTAGCAGAGATGGCTAAAATATCAGCGTACCTCAAGGACCATTCAGATGAGAAATACAAGCTGGAATGGAGAAGATGGACTGATTATATTCAACATAAATATGGGACTAAGAAATTTCAGTTAGCTTATGAATGAATGAACAAGGAATGTTGCAACTTATCTAAAGTTAGTTTCACAAAAGGGGAGTTAAAGTGCCAGCGAAGGGACGATACTAAAGTTTGTTAGTTTATTTTAGTTTATGATTGCTAAATTTTTATACCCTGTATTTGCTCTGGGAGGTTTGGGGGGGGGGAGGTGGGGAGGGGAGGTGGGACTGGGGGGGAGGGAGGAAAGGGGAAAGATATAAAATTGTAAAACTTATTAAAACCTTTAATTAAAAAAAAATGGGCTACTTGGGGACTCCTGGAAGGGGCGGGCGTGGCCAGCCAGCAGTGGGATTTGTGGGGTTCTCCAAATTGCACAGAATCTTAGCTAGAAGTTCTCCCAAACCCCTGGAAACCTGCTAGCAGCCCACCCCTGGTGGTGGGCTTCTTGTCACGCACACAGGGAAATATTCCGCGGGAAAGCCATTACCTTTTACAAGATGGAAACGTTAAACGAATACAAAGACCTGTTTTCCGCCTTGATTTATCCCTCTATTTTCTACCCCGTGTATTCTGTCCATCAGTTTTTATTGCTCTTGAAGAGAATAGATGGAGGCGGAGGTTGGCAGGACCTGGGGCTGAGGTCTCCTTCAGGATTTAGGGGTGAGGAAGGGAGGGTCACAGAACAAAGGAGAGGAAGGTTGAACATTTTGACACAGGACACCACTGGATTAGCGAAAGGCAGAAGCCAATGTAAATTCTGCCTTGCGCGGAAAAACAAAAAACCCCCAGTCATTGCAACCAGATAGAACAATTTTGATCCAGTAGGATGTCAAACAGCAAACTCTTCTAACTGAGGTTTCCCGAGAGCAGGAACCCAACTCCTGGTCCCGACAAAAAAACCCCTTTTATTAATTTCCTGTGAATTCTGCTCATTCCCATCCAGCAAAGCCTTTCAAGGGAGGATTTACAGTCACAGACCTTATCTGGCTTGGAGAGCTGCCAGACCGATCTCTGCAAAACTTGGCAAGGAGTCTCGGAGAGTCAGGAACCAATGAAGTGAATTAATTGTCTCCTGCAAACTCCACTCCCCTTTTGCTCCTCTTTTATTTCCTCTGGGAGGGGCCATGCATCGTCCACCTGTGGCCTTCTTCCCAAGTCAACCCCTCTTCTTTAGCTGTTCCCTTCGTCTGGCAACTCTGCGCATGTGCACACTGGGAACAGGCTCCAGCTGTTCTTCTGCCCCACTGATGTCTGACTCTGAAGGCAGCTGATAGCTGTCAGACGGCCCTGGCCCCCTCTCTGCCCTCCGACACAGAGCCCTCATCAGAGCCTTCGTCAGACTCCAGGACTGGCCCATCTTCCTCCCCAACCTCCCCACTGTCTTAATCTGCTGCCAGCTCTGGTGGCTGCTGGTGGGCCATGACACAAACATGGTAGAGCTTGCCAAAATTCAGAGAAGGCTGATCTAAAGAGAACTCTACCCCATATCAACTCATGTATTGTAGATATGTTAGTCTTTATGATGCCCCAAGGCTTTAGACATGTTATTGATTGTCACAACTTGATCACTTTTGAATTCTCTTTTCTTCTTCTTATTTTTTTTAATCCTCTCCATTGTAGATCAACTAATTTCCTACTCAAGGAAGTTGTGAGGCTGGTAGTGATGGCAGAAGCTTGTTATGTCAGGACAGTCTTCTTCTTCCTCCTCCTCCTCCTCCTCCTCCTCCTCCTCCTCCTCCTCTTCCTCCTCTTCTCCTCCTCCTCTTCTTTCTAGGCCTCCTCTGTATTCCATCTGCCGGCCAATGTCGGCTGGCGACTACTCGGAGGAGGGCCTTCTCTGTGGCTGCTCTGGCCCTTTGGAACGAGCTCCCCGTGGAGATTCGGACCCTCTCCACCCTTCAGGCCTTCCGGACGGCCGTGAAGACCTGGCTGTCCCAGCAAGCCTGGGGTTGAGTCCCCCCCCGCTCGAATTTGCTGTGTCTGTTGTGCTTTTAAGTTGTTCGTATTGTCTGATTGTTTCTGTCTTACTTTTTGTAATTTCCCCTCCCTTGGCTTTTGTTCAGCTGCCCTGAGTCCCTTCGGGGAATAGGGCGGCCTACAAATTGAATAAACTCCAACTCCAAACTCCAAATTCCTCAGATTAACAGAGTTGGAAGGGACCTTGCAGGTCATCTAGTCCATCACCCTGCCCTCCTCCCCTTCTTCCTCCTTCCTCCTCCTCTTCCTCCATTGAGAAAAATATATTGTACAAACACCCACTCTCAAATTCTTGCTAGGAATTCAACAAGTAGCTTCCTTTGGTTGATTAAATGCACTAAGTCATTTTCCCCCCTGCAAAATTTGACCGAGCGTGTTTGATTCACAAACTCTAGTTTATGCCTTTCTTTAATACGGGGATTCTCCACGGATGAACGCATAAGTGCCTGGGAATCAGCTCTCCCATAACCTTGCATTTTTGGCAGCTAATTTGCTTGAGTATTGATAATGTTTTTCGAGAGCAACGCGGCCAGCCAGACCCATCCCTCCGGTGGCTCCATTCAAGGCGAAAACCGAGCAATCATTTCTCATAATGAAAACAAAATTCTCTTGTAAAGGATCCCAGAAAGCGAAAGTCGAAAGAAGACAAAAGGCTGACGAGGGGATACATATCAATAAATGGAGTTTTATGGAAATTGTCGGCTTTCTCTACAGCAGCTGAATTCAATAAATCCTCCCCAGTCAGTTCGCAAGCTCACGTCTCTTTGTCTGAGGGCTAATAGCTGATTTTTTTCATATATCCTTTTTGGTTGCATTTCCAATAAAGTTTAAAATAAATAAGTACCTGGTTGTTGTTATTGTTGTTGTTGCTGTTATTATTATCGCAACAACAGAATTGTATCACAGCGGCCAGTTGTTTCGCCGGATTTGGCATTGGTTACTAGTCGGGCCCCACCCAGGGGCCTAGGACGTCGTAACGTATTTTCGTAATATGCGTGCAGATCCAAGCAGTGCGGCTTTTTGCATTTGAATGATGGTGATTTTGTCAACTTTTAACTGTTTTAAATGTAATTCCAGTGCTTTTGGAATAGCACCCAGTGTGCCAATTACCACTGGAATTACCACTGCTGGTTTGTGCCATAGTCGTTGAATTTCGATTTTTAAGTCCTGGTATTTTGTGATTTTTTCGTGTTCCTTCTCGTCAACCCTGCTATCACCTGGTATTATTATTATTATTATTCAATTGTATCACAGCGGCCAGTTGTTTCGCCGGATTTGGCATTCGTTACTAGTCGGGTCCCCCCAGGGGCCTAGGACGTCATAACGTATTTTCGTAATATGCGTGCAGATCCAAGCAGTGCGGCTTTTTGCATTTGACTGATGGTGATTTTGTCAATTTTTAACTGTTTTAAATGTAATTCCAGTGCTTTTGGAATAGCACCCAGTGTGCCAATTATTATTATTATTATACAATTGTATCACAGCGGCCAGTTGTTTTGCCGGATTTGGCATTGGTTACTAGTCGGGCCCCACCCAGGGGCCTAGGACGTCGTAACGTATTTTCGTAATATGCGTGCAGATCCAAGCAGTGCGGCTTTTTGCATTTGACTGATGGTGATTTTGTCACCAATTATTATTATTATTATTATTATTATTGTTGTTGTTGTTGTTGTTGTTGTTGTTGTTGTTGTTGTACAATTGTATCACAGTGGCCAGTTGTTTCGCCGGATTTGGCATTGGTTACTAGTCGGGCCCCACCCAGGGGCCTAGGATGTCGTAACGTATTATTATTATTATTATTATTATTATTATTATTATTATTATTATTTTATTATTATTATTATTATCATCATCATCATCATCATCATCATCATCATCATCATCAACAACAACAACAACAAAATTGTATCTCATCCCTGCCTACTCTGGGATGGGAAAGGTTATTGATCACCTCTTCAACTCCCAAGATACTATATACTCTGACTGAGGCTTCCCAAGAGCATGAAGCAAACTCCTGGTCCCAACAAAAAACCCTTTTATTCATTGACTGTGAATTCTGCTCATTCACATCCAGTAAAGTCTTTCAAGGGAGGATTTTCAGTCACAGACCTTATCTGGCTTGGAGAGCTGCCAGGCCGAGATCTGCAAAACTTGGCAAGCAGCCTCAGAGACTCACGAGCCAAGTAAGCAAACTAATGGTCTCCTGCAAACTCCACTCCCCTTTCGCTCCTCTTTATTTCCTCTGGGAGGGGCCATTCATCGTCCACCTGTGACCTTACTCCCAAGTTGACCCCTGTTCTTTAGCTGTTCCCTTCTCTTGGCAACTCTGCGCATGCGCACACTGGGAACAGGCTCCAGCTGTTCCTCTGCCTCACTGACTCTGAAGGCAGCTGATAACTGGCATACGGCCCTGGCCCTCTCTCTACCTCTGACACAGAGTCCTCACCAGAGCCTTCCCCAGACTCCAGGACTGGCCCATGTTCTTCCCCAACCTCCTCACTGTCCAAATCTGCTGCCAGCTCTGCTCACAAAACAACAAGGTTGGAAGGTTGAGAGTTCAATCCTAGGCAGCAACCGATATTTCTCTATCAGGTTGCCAAGAGAAAAATATCTGCTGTGAACTCCCTGTAGGCATCAGGAAGGGCATCCAGCTCAGCTCCATTCAGTCATCCCAACCGTACCCCGATACAAGGGATTATAAGGTTGTAAAAAGAAAAAAAAAGGGCATACTGCAGGAAAATAAGCACATATTCACAGTAGCTGTGTAGGGGGGAAAAGGAAAAACTGATGTAATTATGTTCGCGGCAAAGAACATCGGCATTTTCTTAACGCACAAAATGCAGATAATGACAACTGTGGATTGTTAAAACTTTACTTTTTCCTCTTCTCCTTTTAAAATGATTTGTGGATCAATTAAATGGAATGAAATACTCCCAGTCTAGATGAACGTTGGCCCACGCCACCATCAAGTCGAGGCACATTTTTTCCCCCGCAATCTTTTTATCAACACGAGGATGTAATGGGAGAAAGATAACCAAACTCAAGTTGAGCTTGCTCGCTTTAATTAACATTTCTCTTGATTAAAATGGAATTCAAAGGGGGCGAATAAAAGTTCTGAGCAAATTTAGGCGCCGTGGAGCATTGGAAGAGACAGGTGAATGCATTGATCCCGATAGAAGCCTGCGCTGCGATCCCAACAGAGTTACCAACAACATCTCTAACTCGGAAGATGTTTACAGCAATCAGATAGTTTCTTAGAAAATTCCCTCCCCCCCCACGATCTATATTTTAGCAAAGTCTTTTAAAAGTACTCTTATTTGTTTCTTTATTATACTTCTGTGCTTCCACTTCTCATCTAAAGGTGACTCTGGGCGACTTACCAGCATTAATAGAATGACAGAGCTGGAAGGGACCTTGGAAGTCTTCTAGTCCAACCCCTTGCTCAGGCAGGAAACCCTATACCAGGGGTGAGCAACCCACGGCTCTAGAGCTGCATGTGGCTCTTTCTGCGGCTCCCTGTTGCCAGTCAGTGCCACAGTTGATAGGGCTTTTGGTGTAGCTGATTCCACAGGGTCGGAGCAGCCACAGAGAAGGCTCTCCTCCGGGGGCCCGCCAGCTGACACTGTCCGGCTGACGGTATCTGAAGGTGGCCCACCCTGTGGGATCTTATCGGCCGTTGGGAGGTGTATGGCAGTAGGTGGTCTCGCAGATAGGCTGGTCCTAAGCCATGTAGGGCTTTAAAGGTAATAACCAACACCTTGAATTGCGTCCGGAGACCAATTGGCAGCCAGTGCAGCTCACAGGTGTAATATGGGTGTATCTCGGTACACCCAATATCGCTCGCGCGGCTGCATTCTGGACTAGCTGTAGTCTCCGAACGCTTTTCAAGGGTAGCCCCATGTAGCCTAGATTCATGCCACAAAGGGCTTTCCATTTCAAAAAGTTTATATCCCGCCCAGGATCCCATTTTGGTGAGATGGCTGACTATATTACATTTGATGGATGGGTTGTTAGAGCGGGCATCTTCCAACGGAAGAATATGTTTTGCAAATGTAGGAGTGCAACATATTAATTTTTGACAAGCCGGTGTTCTTGCCAGTGACTAATTGGCAGGGTCCCTGGGTCGCTGACAAAATTAAATTTGTCAGCAATTTGTGATTGTGAGTTTGATGCTGTTATATGACACTTCGGGAGCATGGCGTTAGCCAACATGTCAGCTCGTTCCTTCTAAATGTCCAAGCAGTGCCACACACAACTCAAATGTTATTAATATCCATGGACCTCCTGATATCTCCTAAACTGGAGCCAAACGCTCAGCGGTCTTGACGTACGAATCTTAGTGGAATTCAATTTTTCTAAAGCCCAAAGCAATCTGCCTGGCTCTACATATTGCTTTGGAGCAATATGATGAATAGATTGGCCTCGGATTTTTTTAAAACAGATTAACAGAGTTGGAAGGGACCTTGTAGGTCATCTAGTCCAAGCCCCACTCAAGCAGGGGACCCTACACCATTTCTGACAAATGGCAGTCCAGTCTCTTCTTTTTTTTAAAAAATAAAATTTTGGAAAAAAAACTTTTACAAATATTTACTTCCCTCCCCCCACCCTCCCCCCAACCCCCCCCACCCTTCCCCTCTCCCCGACTTCCCAGAACCAATACAGGGTAGAGATCTTTAACAAAAACATTCTAAAATAAGCTTTAAAAAAAGTTGATATCATCTTTCTTTTGAGCTTTAACTCCTCCTTGCTAGGCTAGCTCTAAACAGATTATATCATTCCTTGGAGTCTCTTCTTGAAACAATCCAGGGATGAAGCTCCCACAACTTCTGAAGGCAACTTCTGCTCCATTGGTTGATTGTTCTAACTGTCAGAAAATTTATCCTTAGTTGTAGGTTGCTTCTCTCCTGGATTAGTTTCCACCCATAGCTACTTGTCCTACCCTCAGGTGCTTTGGAGAATAGCTTCTTTGTGGCCTCTGAGATATTGGAAGATTGCTATCATGTCTTCCCTAGTCCTTCTTTTCATTCAACTAGACATACCCAGTTCCTGCAACCATTCTTCATATGTGCGCCGAGGTGGCGCAGTGGTTAAATGCAGCACTGCAGGCTACTTCAGCTGACTGCAGTTCTGCAGTTCGGCTGTTCAAATCTAACCGGCTCAGGGTTGACTCAGCCTTCCATCCTTCCGAGGTGGGTAAAATGAGGACCTGGATTGTTGGGGGCAATATGCTGACTCTGTAAACTGCTTAGAGAGGGCTGAAAGCCCTATGAAGCGGTATATAAGTCTAATTGCTATTGCTATGTTTTAGCCTCCAGTCTCCTAATCATCCTGGTTGCTCTTCTCTGCACTTTTTCTAGTGTCTCAACATATTTTTTTTATGGTGTGGTGGCCAAAACTGGATGCATTACTCTAGGTGTGGTCTAACTAGGGCTTTATAGAGTGGTATTACAAAACAATGGAATAACAGAGCTGGAATGGACCTTGGAGGTCTTCTAGTCCAACCCTGTGCTCAAGCAGGAGACCCTGTATCAGTGGAGGGTTTCAAATTTTTTTGGAACCTACTCTGTGGGTGTGGCCTCATTTGTGGGAGTGGCTTGCCGGCCATGTGACCTGGTGGGAGTGGCTTGCCGGCCATGTGTTCTCTCTCTCTCTCTCTCTCTCTCTCTCTCTCTCTCTCTCTCTCTCTCTCCTTCCTTTTGTCTCCCTGTCCCTTTTTTCTTTTATCTTTCTCTCACTCATTTTCTTTCTTTTTTCTTTCTTTCTTTCTTTCTTTCTTTCTTTCTTTCTTTCTTTCTTTCTTTCTTTCTCACTCTCTCTGTCAGTGTGTGTCTGTGTGTGGGGGGGGGCAGTGGTGGGTTTCAAAAATTTCTGGAACCTCTTCTGTAGGTGTGGCCTGCTTTCCGGGTCCACTGGTGGAACCTCTTCTAACCAGTTCGGTAGATTTGACGAACCGGTTCTACCGAATAGGTGCGAACTGGTAGGAACCCACCTCTGCCCTGTATCATTCTGAACCTCCAGTGTTGGAGTGGCCACAATTTCTGGAGGGAAGTCACCCCACTGATTTAATGGCTCTCACTATCATTTCTTCTGAGTTCTACGTTGGATCTTTCTTTGATAGGTTTCCATCCATTGCTTCTTGTTGATGCTTCTTCCAAAATTAGACTATTTTTTTTGAGGAAAAAAAATATTTAGGAAACTATATTTTGAGAGAAACTGTACGTCAGAATCAGTATTTTTGTTCCTAGTGTCTTGCTCAGGTGATGTTCTTCTTATGTAAAGGTAAAAGTTCCCCTCACACATATGTGCTAGTCATTCCCGACTGTAGGGGGCAGTGCTCTTCTCTGTTTCAAAGCCGAAGAGCCAGCGCTGTCCGAAGATGTCTCCATGGTCATGTGGCCAGCATGACTAAATGCTGAAGGCGCACGGAACGCTGTTCCCTTCCCACCAAAGGTGGTCCCTATTTTTCTCCTTGCATTTTTACGTGCTTTCGAATTGCTAGGTTGGCAGAAGCTGGGACAAGTCACGGGAGCTCACTCCGTTATGTGGCACTAGGGATTCGATCTGCCAAACTGCCGTCCTTTCTGATCGACAAGTTCAGCGTCTTAGCCCCTGAGTCACCAAGTCCCTTTATATTTTGGGATACTCCTTACTAAATATCCAAAAATGCACGTTTTTTTTGGGGGGGGGGTTCACTTCATGAACTTTTGTATGTAACATTCCACTCAACAGATGAATTTTTAAAAATATAAATCTAATACATTTCTAATCACCAGTACTTCCGCATGCAACTTTCTTCGAGGTATGTACAATTGGTATTGGTATTGGTATTTTATTATTTGTATGCCGCCCTTCTCCGGGAGGACTCAGGGCGGCGAACAATTCAAAGGGGAAAAAAAGGGGGGAACATAAAAGACAAAATACAAATAATAAAAATAGGCAACAGTCGCACAACCATACATGTCGAGAGGGGAGGGAACTCATCACCCCCAGGCCTGCCGGCAAAGCCAGGTTTTGACGGCTTTTCGGAAGGCCTGGAGAGAGGTGAGGGTCCGAATCCCTGCGGGGAGTTCATTCCAGAGAGCTGGAGCTGCCACAGAGAAGGCCCTCCCCCGGGTAATAGCCAGGTGGCATTGGCTGGTAGATGGCACCCGGAGGAGGCCAACCCTGTGAGATCTAATGGGTCTGTGGGAGGTAATTGGCAGCAGGCGGTCTCTCAAGTACCCAGATCCAATACCATGAAGGGCTTTACAATGTACAATGTCTTCTTTAAAGCTTCCAGTCCTGGAGCATTCACAACTTCTGGAGGCAGGACGTTCCACTGATTAATTCTCACTGCCAGGAAATTTCTCCTTAGCTCTAGCTCTTGGTTCTCTCCTTGATTAAATCAATAACCAAGGTAAGAAACTTTTGGAGAAAAATGCCAGTAGAAGTTGTGTTTTTTCATGCCCGCTTGGCCCATGCTGAATTCTCTTTCAGTAAATTACATCATTCCAATGGAGAGTAAACCCAGTAAATTGCTATTTATCATCGTGGCCCAGAAAGGTTCCCCATTGGGAGATCGTTGATGGATCATCACCGGACATTTGACATATGAAAAATGGCCACTTAAATGCTCCAAATACACAATAAACACATCAGTATGGGGAAAAAGCCAAGAAATGGAAACCCCCCCAGGCTGAAAGGTTGCTCAGAAAGATCCCTTTCTAATTGGATCTCACACAACACAGACAGAACAATTCAAAAGGAAATTAGGACAAGGTCAAAAAGATTTCAGAGTTAAGCTACCCAGCCAATAGCAGTTAGACTTATATACCGCTTCATAGGGCTTTCAGCCCTCTCTAAGCAGTTTACAGAGTCAGCATATCGCCCCCACAGTCTGGGTCCTCATTTCACCCACCTCGGAAGGATGGAAGGCTGAGTCAACCTTGAGCCGGTGAGATTAGAACCGCTGAACTGCAGATAACAGTCAGCAGAAGTGGCCTGCACCCTAACCACTGCGCCACCTCAAAATGATGCATGCCCATTGAAGGATAGGTCTTCTCCATCCCAGAGGGATTCCTTCCTTTGGAGCAGGATAGGAATAGTATTAGAATAGAATTACAGAGTTGGAAGGGACTTTGGAGGTCTTCTAGTCCACCCTTGCTTAGGCAGAAAACCCTACACCATTCCAGACAAATGGTTGTCCAATCTCCTCTTAAAAGCGTCCAGTGTTGGCGCATTCACAACTTCTGGAGGCAAGTTGTTCCACTGATTAATTGTTCTCACTGACAGGAAATTTCTCCTTAGTTCTAAGTTGCTTCTCTCCTTGATTAGTTTCCACTCATTGCTTCTTGTCCTACCCTCAGGTGCCTT
>NW_028261382.1:4813539-4821039 GCF_051295495.1 Thamnophis sirtalis
GGCCTGCACCCTAACCACTGCGCCACCTCAAAATGATGCATGCCCATTGAAGGATAGGTCTTCTCCATCCCAGAGGGATTCCTTCCTTTGGAGCAGGATAGGAATAGTATTAGAATAGAATTACAGAGTTGGAAGGGACTTTGGAGGTCTTCTAGTCCACCCTTGCTTAGGCAGAAAACCCTACACCATTCCAGACAAATGGTTGTCCAATCTCCTCTTAAAAGCGTCCAGTGTTGGCGCATTCACAACTTCTGGAGGCAAGTTGTTCCACTGATTAATTGTTCTCACTGACAGGAAATTTCTCCTTAGTTCTAAGTTGCTTCTCTCCTTGATTAGTTTCCACTCATTGCTTCTTGTCCTACCCTCAGGTGCCTTGGAGAATAGCTTGACTCCCTCTTCTTTGTGGCAACCCCTGAGATATTGGAAGACTGCACAACACAATGTCTCTGGCGGTTGTACTAAAAGTTGTGCTAAAAGTGATAACTACATGGTAACTAAAAGGGAGGAGGAGGAGGAGGAGGAGGAGGAGGAGGAGGAGGGATAAGGAGGAAGATGACTGTGGTTTTTTCTTGCAGAAATTTCATGACCCAACTAGGGAACTCTATCAAGGAATGGGGTTCATATGGAGGAGGAAAAGGAGGATTTGGGGGTCCTTGGTGCTCTCTGGATTTGGGATTTTCTTGCAGATGTTTCATGACCCAACTAGGCAACGTTATCAATGCAGGAGGGAGTGGGATTTGTGAAAAGCAGGAAGGAGGAAGAGGAGGAGGAGGAGAACTGTGAGATCCTTGGTGCTCTTTGAACTTGGTGGTTTTCTCGCAGATGTTTCATGAGCCAACTAACATGATCAATGCTAGAAGGGAGAGGGGTTTGTGGAGAGGAGGAGGAGGAGGAGGAAGGAAGTGGAGGAGGAGGAAGGGGATGGAGGAGAAGGAAAACTGTGCTCTCTTGGTGCTCTCCGAGCTTGCTGCTTTTCTTGCAGACATTTCACTACCCAGCTAGCTAACCTCATCAGCACTAGAAGGGAGTGGAGTTTGCTCCCATGCAATTCACAGCTAGCTCATTAAAGAATCTCCTTGACTTCTTTTTCTGGAACACTTTCCTGGTGCCTACATTGCTCCACAGAAACGAAAACCAGAGTTCTCAGCTGAACTGGGCAACCTTAGTGTTTGTGTGTGTGTGTGTATGAGAGAGAGAGAGAGAGAAAGAGAGAGAGAGAGAGAGAGAAGAGAAGGGAGGGAGAAAGGGAGAGAGAGAGAAAGAGAAAGAGAAAAAGAGAGGGAGGGAGGAGAAGAGGGAGGGAAGAGGGAGGGAGAAAATGAAAGTGAAAGAGAAAGGGGAGAAAAGAGAGAGAAAGAGAGAAGGAGGGAGTGAAAGAGAGAAGGAGAGGGAGGGAGTGAAAAGAGAGAGAAAGAGAGAGAGAAAGAGGAAGGGAGGGAGGGAAAGAGAAAGGAGAGAGAAGAGAGAAAAAGAGGGAGAAGGAGAGGGACAGAGGGAGGGAGAAAGATAGTGAAAAGAGAGAGAGAAAGAGAGAGAGAGAGAGAGAAAGCGACAGTGAAAGAGAGAGAGAGAGAGAGTTAGTTAGTTCTCCATGCATGCTTTGAAGACTGCAGAAAGCAAACTCTCTCTCCCAATATTAAAAAAAAAGGGGGTGGGGGACTTAATGAGCTTAATTCTAAAAGTAGCTTAACAATCCAGAGCCTCATGACCTGAACGCCTCCTTCGGCAAAAATTAAAGCCTAACATCTAAAGAGTCCACCGGTTTGAGCCCCCCCACCCGAAAGGGAACGCCTGACTCTCAGCAGGCAAATTAATTTTCCGAGCCGAGCATTTGCAGTTATTACGCAGTCACCACAAACAACCCTTCCAAATAAATATTGATGAAAAATAGGCTTATGAATAAATCAGGGCTCTGCAAAAAAGAAGAAAAAAAGAAAGAAAAAAGAAGAAGAAAAAAAAGGAGTAAAGATATCTTAATGAGTCCCTGTCTGGAGCCACCGTCACTGTAGATCATTAAGTGCCGTTAATCATCATTACCTGCAATTAAACCCTGGCTGGATTTCCCATGGATGTTGAAGGATCTATTTTTGGGGGCACGATACCTCTGGTCTCCCCACGTGTTCCTGGCCTTTTGGGGGAAAGAGGTTTGGGGAGGGGGAGGAGAAAGGACGTGTTTTTCTCCTTTTTTTCCTTCGAGTCCCAGGAGGTGACTCAAGGAGATGTGAGAGCTGGTGGAATTAATTATCTCGCGCGCTGTCTCCCATTTACATTTCCCCCCGAAGGCGGCAGGGTGTACGTGTGAACTTTGCGAGAATGGGCAACTGAAGATCGGAAAAGGCCAAGTGAGAGACCCAGGCTGCGTTTATTCAGTCTTTTCACTTGCTTTTATGGACTTATTTTATGTATGTCACCCAGAGTCCCCTGGGAGTGGGCGGTATACAAATACCAATAGCATTAGCAATAGCAGTTAGACTTATATACCGCTTCATAGGGCTTTCAGCCCTCTCTAAGCGGTTTATAGAGTCAACATATTGCCCCCAACAACAATCTGGGTCCTCATTTTACCCACCTCGGAAGGATGGAAGGCTGAGTCAACCCTGAGCCAGTGAGATTTGAACAGCCGAACTGCAGAACTGCAGTCAGCTGAAGTAGCCTGCAGTGCTGCATTTAACCACTGCACCACCTCGGCTCTTCAACAAGATTATACCAATAAACTTCAAACTTGGAAGAAGAGGATGGATGACCTGTGAGACCGCCGACGATGAAACCTGTGAGGCCTCTTTAAAAGGCCAGCAGAGGTGGGTTCCTACCAGTTCGCACCTATTCGGTAGAACCGGTTCGTCAAATCTACCGGACCGGTTAGAAGAGGTTCCACCAGTGGACCCGGAAAGCAGGCCACACCTACAGAAGAGGTTCCAAAAAATTTTGAAACCCACCACTGACTCACTCTCTCTCTCTCTCTCTCTCTCTCTCTCTCTCTCTCTTTCTCTCTCTCTCTCTCTCACGCACACACAGACTCACACAGAGAGAGAAAGAGAAAGGAAGAAAGAAATAAAAAAATAAAAAAGAAAGAAAAAGAGAGAGAAAGAAGAAAAGGAAAAAGGGACAGAGACAAAAGGAAGGAAAGAGAGAGAGAGAGAGAAAGAAAGAAAGAAAACATATGGTGAGCAAGCCACTCCTACCTGGTCACATGGCCAGCAAGCCACTCCCACAAAGGAGGCCACACCCACAGAGTAGGTTCGAATTTTTTTGAAACCCACCACTGAAGGCCGGCCTCTTCTGGAGGGGTTGACATTCTGGAGAGGGGACCACTTTGCAAAAGATGGAAGTCTTCGCTCGTTTCTGGAAGACTCCAGTCGGGCTGAAGGTTTCTTTTGACCCAGCTCTGCAAACACAACAAACCCTCTGTAGTTAAATCAATGAGTCCTTTATTAGGAGAGCCGGCAGCCCCCGGCAAAAAGTTTATCTTTCACCGCAAGCTAACAAGTCTGTCCAGCAGGGAGATGAATAATTGTCTGCCATAGCTATTCCTCCAGCCTTTTATCCCCAGAGCTAGGGTGGGGCTTCGCTAGCAGCGGTGGCTCTTCTGTCCCAAGGACCGGCCCATAGATTTCCACTGCTCTCCTCTCCTCTGCCTTCTGCACATTTGCGCGTCAGGCACTGGACCCAGCTGTTCCTCCTCTTCCTCATCAGCCACCTCCAGACTTGGGGGCTGTTGACTCCCCATCTGAGGGCTGATGGATAGCCCAGGCTCCGCCTCTCTCCCTCTCCCTCTCTCTCCCTCCCTCCCTCACTCACTCTCTCTCTCTCTCTCTCTCTCTCTGCCAGCTCCATTCCCTCTTCCCCTCAGAGCTCTCAGGGAACTGGTTCAGGGGCGTGGCCAGCCTGCCATCGCTACCGTTCAGCGACCCAATCCCAATTTCCACTATTAGTTCACCCAAAGCGGTGCGAAGCAGTAGTAATCCACCTCTGTTGTCTGCACAGCCAACCATAATAATACTAATAATAATTGTTTGAAATGTAAATCTATTTAGAGGGCAATCAATTTTATCTGCTTTTAAAATGCGTTGAAATGGCTTGCATGTTTTGTTTTGTTTTAAATCACCATCTGCACTTTGCACTGAAAATGTGATCACTAAACAGATTATATGTTTTGAGCCTATTGCACAGGGCTACAAAAAAAAAAAAACCACACTTGGTAATAAAAACAAAACAATTTCTTTCTGGTTGGACAGGGTTCCCCCCCCCCCCTTCTTCTAAAATATGAGTTTTGGAAACGGCCTCTTTTTTTTTTTAAAGGTGAGATCTATTTCTTTTTTAGCACCTAATAGCCTAGCAATAAATCTAAACTGCATTTTAGTCAGAGAGCGGGGAACTTCTGGGTGGCTGAAGACTTGCCGGAGAATTTTATTAAGGATGCAAAAAAGAAAAAAAGACAAAAAGACAATGAGATATTTATTTTTCTGGGTTGGGGGGAAGAATTTTGCAAACAGTCTTTTATTCTGCTTTTCTTTTTTTCTTCATTAAAAAACTGAAAGCCTTCTTTTTTTTTCCAGCTCTTTTAAAGTATTGCTCGTGGAAAACAATCTTTCTCTCTCTCTCTTTTTTTTAAAAAAAAACAGCTAACGGTTAAATTTTAAGAAAAGAAATAAAAGCATACTGTAAAATAACAATTGGAAAAAAGGGAAAGAATTCGAAAGGGAACACACCCTGGTTCTGTTCCAGTGAGACGATAGGAAGAGAATCCATAAAGGCGGTAATTTGGAAGAGTGGTATTAATTCTCCTTTCCTTCTGGCGAGAATAGAATTCATAAGGTCAGGATAGATTTTAACTATGTCACTAAAGTCTCACTGTTAATTTTTTCAGCACACTGGCTCTGTTTTACTTTCTTTTTCTTTTCTAAAAAAAAAAAGGAAACGTCGGGAAATCGGTCCTCTTCGTCAGTTAAATCTTAAGATGCCCATTTCATCAGTACAGGAATTTAGCATGCAATTTCATTTTTTTTCTTTTTTACAATCCTGTAATCTCTTGATGGTGGAGTTGGGGTAATTGAATTGAGCTGAGCATTTACTTGTCAGGTGCCCTTCCTGACACCTACACCAGAGTTCACAGCAGATATTTTCTCTTTGTGCCCTGATAGAGGAAAAACTGTCGCTGCCTAGGATTGAACTCCCAACCTTTCAAGTGGGAAGCGAGCATCTTCACCTCTAGGCCACCACACCGCTTCTCAGCAATAGCACTTAGACTTATATACCACTTCATAGCGCTTTACAGCCCTCGCTAAGCGGTTTACAGAGTCGGCGTATTGCCCACAACAATCTGGCTCCTGATTTTACCCACCTCAGAAGGATGGACGGCTGAGTCAACCCATGAGCCAGTCAAGATCCAACTGCTGGCAGTCGGCAGAATTAACCTGCAATGCTGCATTCTCACCACTGCACCACCACAGTTCTTGATTTGCATGCAATTATGTAACTAGCTGTATAGTGCAATTTTGCAGGAATGATTATGCATCTGCTGGGACCAGCCTGGATCCCAGCAAACATTTCACCAGTTCCTTTGCCTCTCTGGCTGAATCGCTAAGGAGCTTCCACAAGTGTCTTTGAAAAGACATCTGGGAGTAAGTTGATCCAGTGGACCTTAAGGGATTTGACCATATGTGAGACCTCGGGGGAAGAGAAATCTCAGCCGTGAGCAAAATAAACAAACCCTCCAGATGTACTAATTCGATCCAAGCAGGGAATTTTAACACCCCTCCCTAGTTTCTATATTCTCAGGTGAGTTTCTACTTCCACTCAGGAGCTTAATGATCAAAATATTTGCTTGCCAAATTATTCATTTCCCCATAGGAAGAAGAAGGCAAACTTGGTTTGGTGGAACGTAAACCAATTATACATATTTGGAGTTTACCATAAATATCAGTTCCTCAGTTTGCAACTATTAGCAGAATTTGCAATGCCTTCTGCTCTTCAATTTTGTCTCATTTTTGAACCATCTGTCTGAATCGTGTTTAATTTTCAACGTTCTTTCATCTCTTTCCACTTAGTTCCCTGCCTGATCGTCTTTCTGTATCTTCTTTTTCTTCCTCATTGATCTATTCTACGTGTCTCTTTTACGCAGCCGCTTAAAAAACAACCCACCCACCCCTTCTTTCTAAATTTCCTGCTTCGATTAATCCCTTTTCGGTTTCGTGCGTCTGTCAGGATAGCCATCTCAGATAAAATCCAATAAGTTACAGGCTTCAGTGGAAACGGCATATACATTTTCTCCAGAGTGCAGTTGCGGAATACGATCAAAACTGGCACCTGATATTGAACACTACAAAGGCCATAACAAGGAGCAATTTGGTGTAAGTGGTTAAAAGCCATGGGCTAGAAACTGGGACACCCTGAATTCCAGTCTTGCCTTAGGTGAGGGCATCCTGCAAGATGATGGGCGGATGGTGTGCCGAAACAAAAGTGGAACCTATGGCCCAGATCTATGATGGGGTCAGAACATCTGCACTTCATGATTTTGAAGTCCCAGGCATCTCTCATCTGGTGGTCAGCGGCCATGGAGATGTTGAGGATCCATAGCTCCATGATCAGGTCCAGTTTGATGAATGACAAACTGGATAGGTTAATGGGATGATGGTCCAGCAATGAAGGTCTCTGATGGGGTCAGAACATCTTCACTTCATGATTTTGAAGTCCCAGGCATCTCTCATCTGATGGTCAGTGGCCATGGAGATGTCAAGATATTTTGTTGGCTATTTGAAAGGGAATATAATATATATTTAATTTTACACATGTTAGCAGCTGCTGGAATTATGTTTGCTCAACAGTGGAAAAACAGAGATATGTAAATGAATAAATATTACAATGTGCAGGAATAAATAAATTGACAATTAAAATCAAGAAGGCTTTGAATACTTTTCCACGTGGGATTGGTTTTAGCAATTGCCAACTAACGGAAACAGAAATTAGAAATCCAAAAGTATGAAAGAAAACACCAATTATGTAAGGAAAGGTCCCTAAAATGTATAAGGAAATATTACTAGATCATTATTAATGCGTAGATAACTGCAGGACATTACACACCCACCAGTGGTGGGTTTCAAAAATTTATTGGAACCTCTTCTGTAGGTGTGGCCTGCTTTCTGGGTCCACTGGTGGAACCTCTTCTAACTGATTCGGTAGATTTGACGAACCGGTTCTACTGAATAGGTGCGAACTGGTAGGAACCCACCTCTGGTGCATGCGCAGAAAGTTCTGCGCATGCCGCAGAGATGGCGCATGTCAGCGAAGCGAGCCGGTAGCGAAGGTAAGTTGATTTCACCCTTGAAATCTAGAAGGGAGTGGAATTTGCAGCATGAAGGAATAGGATGGTGCCACTCTCCTTTGCCTCTGTGGCCCTGGACTCCATAAATACACGCATTACTTAATGAACCACCTTTTTCTAATCTGCCAAATCGATTCCTTTGTCAGAGGTTGAGTTTCCCTGGGATTGGGACGGAGTCC
>NW_028261382.1:4826039-4899288 GCF_051295495.1 Thamnophis sirtalis
AGAGAGAGAGAGAGAGAGAGAGAGGGAGGGAGAAAGAGAAAGAGAAAAAGAGAGAGAAAGAGAGAGAAAGGGAAAGAGGGAGGGAGGGAGGGAGAAAGAGACTGTGAAAGAGAGATAAAGAAAGGAGAGAAGGAGAGGGAGGGAGTGGAAAAGAGAGAGAAAGAGAGAAGGAGAAAGGGAGGGAGGAAGGGAGGGAGAAAGAGAAAGGAAGAGAGAGAAAAAAGAGAAAAAGTGGAGAAGGAGCGGGACAGAGGGGAAGAAGGATAGTGAAAGAGAAAGACAGAGAGAGAAAGAGGGGAAGAGAGAGGAAGGGGAAGAGGGAGGGAGGGAGAAAGAGAGAAAAAGAGAGAGAAACAGAGAAGGAGAGTGAAATAGAGAGAGAGAAAGAGAGAGGGGGAGGGAGAGAGAGAGATAAAAAAAGAGAAAGAGGAGAAGGGAAGGATAGTATCTTGATCCCCATGGAGTGAAATTGAAGGTGAAGATGTTTAAGAACCGGAGAATGCTTAAGAATTGTGGGGCAATATTTTAAAGGTATTATTTTTGGGGTGGGGAAATGTAAAAAAAAACCGTCAGCAGATCTGATGCTCTAGAGCAACGGTGGGTTTCACATTTTTGTTACCACTGGTTCGCCCCATGCTGATACGTGCACGCCTACTTCCGCACATGTGCCCAGCGCTTTGCTCATGTGTACACCTTCCACGCATATGCCCGGCCTCAAAAATGTGCCTAAAATAGGACAGCATAGAGTGGGCTCACCTGTGATTACTGCTGCCAGGTATTCTGGTGGGGTATAGAAGATAGCAATAGCACTTACAGTTGACATATACCTCTGTAAGGCTTCCTAAAAATGCCCTAATTGATTCATGAGTATCGAGTCAAGTTTCAATACAAACTAGTCCTTTATTGGAGCGCCATAGGCAAGATCTTTTCGCAGCCAAGTCTAAACTTTGTTTGATTTACAGCTGAACTTTAACCCATGTTCCTCCCTTCAGTCTGTGTCATAAATCACATTCCCCAATGAGGTGCACCCCTCCCAAGCCGGCTGCAGTAATCCGAGATCTGACTTCACCCGACAGTATGAATGCACTCCCACACTCCTTCTCTTACTATGACAATGCTGGGAGTTGGCAACCACTTTGCACTGCTTTCCAGCCCTCTCCAAATGGTTTACAGAGTCAGCATATTTGCCCCCAACAATCTGGGTCCTCATTTTACCGACCTCGGAAAGATGGAAGGCTGAGTCAACCTTGATGGGCATGGATTGTTATTTATTTTGTAAATCCTGACGTTTGGTGCTTATCATTCCCATTGTTCCACATTTTAAAAAAAAAAAAACTTGGCAAATCACACTGCTATCATTGGAAAGGACCACTGAACATCAGTATTGTCCACTTGAAAGACTCAGAGAAAGGAGCTGAGAGCGAGCAAGTCAGCCATGAGAAACGGGGCATATGTGTCTAATTGTGGGTTGCAAACAGGTTTTCCTGCTATGCCAGAAACCCAGTCCTGGTGAGAAGAATGATTCTTACAATAGCCATTTTTATATTCCTCCCAGGCGCTAAGATTCCCAGGACAGTGCTGTGAAATTTGAGATGACCACTAGTTGGCAGCAAAATATTGGCCCTCCATGTCTCTTTGTTGCCATCTAGTGGTTAAATGGAGCTGATATGAAAACCTTAATTACAGAGGAAGATTGGAAGGGTGTTACTTACTAATACCTTTTCCTTTTCTTCCTAATCCAGAATGAATGAATGAATGAATGAAGGAAGGAAAGGAAGGAAGGAAGGAAGGAAGGAAGGAAGGAAGGAAGGAACGAATGAAGGAACGAATGAATGAATGAATCATCTTATTCAGCATCCTTTTTACCCACTATTTCATCCTAAGAATACAGAGGAGAAAAAACAGCCTTTGAAAATGAGAGCCTAGAGAGGCCTTCTTTGCATGCAGCTTCTCTAGGACTTGGGGGTCAGGAAAGGGACGGGATAAATCAAATCAGCAGTTCCCATAGGACTGACCATAGAGTTGTTGGCTTAACTCTAGGCAGGACATAATCAATTTGGAGTCAACTCCTTCGATTGCTTGAGTCAATTATTAATCCCTATTTCATGTCAACCCCCTCCCCCATCCTACTGACTGAAGTTGGGGTGTCAGGGCCACCCATAAGATCTGACCCCCCCCACACACACACTGTTCACTATTATCCTGGTAGTAGCTTGGGTGATACATAATCATAACAAAAGATTCGGTTTACCCACTCTGAAAGTGATGGATGATAGAAGTTGGTGGATCTAGAGGTTGACTTCCCATCCAACCTCTTAATGGCCAGCTGTGACAATTGGATAATCTATGAGGTCAAGCTATCTGTTGGCAATGCCATTTTATATTCTGCTAGAGAGAAACTGACCTGCAATGATGGGCTGTAACCTGGCAATAATTTCCCCACACACTGGCCAAAGGTTTTATCATACCCAACCTTTAAAAAAATCCTCCCCTCCACCCCCCCCCAAAAAACAGCGGAGAGAATAACAACATCTGGCCAAATCACATCCTTGACTTTCTTTCTTTCTTTCCAGAATGCGGGCGCGAGCGATTGTGGGTGCACCTTGCTTCACCCACGTTACACCTATCCTCCCGCGAGCTGCACTGGCCTGCCTGGTTGATCTCCGGGTGCGCTTCAAGGTGCTACTTATCACCTATAAAGCCCTTCATGGTAGTGGGCCTGGGTATTCGAGAGACCGCCTACTGCCAATTACCTCCACTAGACCGATACGATCGCATCGATTAGGCCTCCTCCGAATTCCATCTACTAGCCAGTGCAAACTGGCAACTACCCGGAGGAGAGCCTTCTCGGTGGCTGCTCCGACCCTCTGGAACGAACTCCCCGTGGAGATTCGGACCCTCACCACCCTCCAATCCTTCCGCGTGCTTTGAAGATCTGCTGTCCCGGCTGGCCTGGGTTAAGATTCCAACCCCACCAGAATTGTGTGACTGTTGTGCTCTCTTTTAATATGTTGTATTGTTTCCATATTGGAATACTGTTTGTCTTTCTCCCCCTCCCTTTTTGAATTGTGAGCCGCCCTGAGTCCCCCAGGGAAAGGGCGGCATACAAATGAAATTCAAATTCAATTCAAATTCTTCTTTTGTAAATAAGGGGTTGATTATGCTTGTTTAAATGGAAGACAATTCATCTGGCCATTTCCACACCCATGAAGTCTACAGAAGTAGAATATTTGCTAGGCTGCTAAACAAGCTGGTAGGTCTAATATCTCAGAACATGAACATCTCCATTTTGATAGCAACAGTAATAGTGACAGCACTTTGACTTATATACCACTTCATGGTGCTTTACAGCCCTCTCTAAGTGGTTTACAAAATCAGCCTTTTGCCCCCAACAACCTGGGTCCTCATTTTACCCATCTCGGAAGGATGGAAGGCCAAGTCAACCTTCAGCCAGTCAAGATCGAACTGCCGGCAGTAGGCAAAGTTAGTCTGCAATGCTGCATTGTAACCACTGGGAAGGAAAGAAGGAAGGAGGGAGGGAGGAAGGGAAGGAAGGAAGGAAGGAAAGTAGGAACAGCACTTAGACTTATATACCACTTCACAGTGCTTTACAGCCCTCTCTAAGCGGTTTACAGAGTCAGCATATTTCCCCCAACAATCTGGGTCCTCATTTTACTCACCTCGGAAGGACGGAAGGCTGAATCAACCTTGAGCCTGGTGAGATTTGAACTGCC
The DNA here is from genome assembly GCF_051295495.1 of Thamnophis sirtalis. Lineage (NCBI taxonomy): Eukaryota > Metazoa > Chordata > Lepidosauria > Squamata > Natricidae > Thamnophis > Thamnophis sirtalis. Next base: position 4,829,774 of record NW_028261382.1, read on the forward strand.
AAATTGCAGGCAGCCGGCAGACAGCAGAAATTGCCTGCAGTACTGCACTCTAACCACTGCGTCACCCGTGGCTCATGATCCTTCTAATGCAGCTGGCGATTATCCTCAATCAGATTTCAATCGTCACATATTTTCAAGATGGATTGGACTTGATTTCCTAACGATCTTGGCATTAGGGGAAAGCTATCTGATCTGGAAGCCATCCGATAGTCGGAGTTTCACTGAACTGAATGGTGAAATGGAGAAGGAATGAAGTGTAATGTTGGTTGTTGAGTTTCCCCCCACCTCTAGTGATCACCACATTTGCTTAAAACCCCGGCGGATGAGATGCTTAAAGAAATGAGAAATAATAATAGGGCGGAGACCGAAGATTGATGTGCTATCGCGGAGCAGTATGCCTCCTTCCTGTCAACCGCTTTAAATGGCAACGTTTCTTGGCAAGATCGGCCACCTTTTCTAATTAAAAGCTAAAGGTGTTATTTGAAGCAGGCTGGATTCTCCGCTCCCCACCCCAGCAACAGGGCGTCTCGCCGATTGAAATTGCACGGAAGGCGGGCCACCAAACTCAGCCGAATTTATCTCTATTTTCCCTGTCCGTTGATGACAGCTGGGAACGCACTTACCATGCAAATGGAAAAAACGGGATTACTACAAGATTAATAGCTGAATAGCTTACCGGGGTATAGGGGAGGTTTGTGGGGTATTGATAGTCACGAATGAAGGTATGGTATGTGTCCAAGGATAATGTTTGCAGGATCCCCTCTGGGTCAGACATCGGGTTCATCGCCCCATACTCAGGGGAACTTCTCTCTAGCTACACAGCCACACACTCTGATAGGGAGAATGTTCTTATCCAGCACCACAAATCGGAGGTGGGTTGCTCCCGGATCAGCCTGGTTCGGCCGAAGGAACGGACTTCCATTTGGTCCATTGCAGGGGTGGGTTTCAACCGGTTCGCGGCGGTCCCCGCGAACCGGTTGGTCGACGAACCCGGAAGTAAGTAACTTCCGGGAACGGCGAAGGGCCCACCCGCCCGCCCGCGCTCCTTACCGGTCTTTGAAGGCTTCTGCGCTTCCACGCAGGCGCATGGCACATACAGCGCCTGCGGGATTCTCCGTGAGCAGCTGGATGGCACATACAGCACCTGTGCAAGTCTCCGCGAGGCAGCTGGAGCATCGCGCAGGCACTAAGACGCATGCGTGAACTGCGCGCGTGCACGAGGACACCGCCAGCCCCGTTCCAACCGAATCGGTGGAACAGGATTAGCAACCCACCCCTGGTCCATTGGGCCTGGTTTTTTGCCCTCCCCAGGCTCCGGAGGGTTTGCTGAATCCCGGGGAGGGCAAAAATGGCCTCCTCCAGCCCTCCGGAAAGCCTAAAATCGGGTGGCTGGCACGTGCATGCACGCCAGAGCTGATGGCTCACATGCTGGTAAATATGGCTTTGCATGCTACCTGTGGCACATGTGCCATAGGTTCGCCAGCACAGGTAATATGGTATACATGGTATATCTTATTAGTTTAGTTTAGTTTAGTTTTGGTTTATTTGTATGCCGCCCTTCTCCAGGAGGGACTCAGGGCGGCGAACAACTCAAAGGGGAAAAGGGAACATAAACAACAGTACACATAATTAAAATACATGAAAATCACGCAGCCATACCAGTCGAGAGGGGAGGGGAACTCATCAACCCCAGGCCTGCCGGCACAGCCAGGTTTTGACGGCTTTCCGGAAGGCCTGGAGAGAGGTGAGGGTCCAGATCTCCGCGGGGAGTTCATTCCAAAGGGCCGGAGCTGCCACAGAGAAGGCCCTCCCCGGGTAGTAGCCAGATGGCATTGGCTGGTGGACGGAACCTGGAGGAGGCCGACCCTGTGAGATCTGACGGGTGTTTGGGAGGTAATTGGCAGCAGGCGGTCTCTCAAGTACCCAGGTCCAATACCATGAAGGGCTTTATAAGTTATGACTAGCACTTATTGCTATCACTACCTTAGCTGTTGAATAAGGTGAGACTGTCCTGAAGGGAACGGCCCTTGTTCTGATCCAGCCGAGTAGGTGTTCTTCTGGTTGTTCTCCCTTGGATTGATCCGCTCTGCCTTTCCATCTGTCTGGGCGGCTTTATGTTTGCCTTTTAACCCTTGAGTAGGGAGTTACTGCTGGAGAGAGGCAAGAAAATAAATAAAAATAACCGTCTCTTCGAAATGCGCACATGGCTGTTTGTTCATTATACAAAACAGACAGGTCAGGCAAAGTCCTAACGGGAGGTACGAGTAGCACATGGTGAAACCGTATTAGTCTTAACCTGGGTTAGGGTTCCTGGTGGCTGAGCATGTGGGAGAGCTTGTTGGATTCGTCCCTGGGTTCATCTGGTGCAACCTCAGGGAATGGACTCCTTCTCGAATTGGGTTGAAAGTCTTGGGTGGAGAACCAAACAGCCCCGCCTGCTGCTCTCTCTACCCCCGGCTTCAGGGTTTGTCAAAAAAAGTCGAGTTGGGGCCCTGAACCCTGAAATCAAAGCTCCATCCTGATCTACAAACTACCGTAAACTACCATAATGAATGTGAAAGTTGCCTTCAGTCATGGGATCATAGATGACCTCTTGATTTTTTTCACACGTCTTTCAAGGTAGGCCAGGTTTCTCTCTCTTTTCTCTTTCTTTCTTTCTTTCTTCTTTCTTTCTTTCTTTCTTCTTTTCCTTCTTTCCTCCCTTCCTTCCTTTCTCCCTCCCTGTCTGCCTCCTACCTCTCTTTCCTCCAGTGGTGGGTTTCAAAAATTTTTCGAACTTACTCTGTGGGTGTGGCCTCATTTGTGGGAGTGGCTGGCCGGCCATGTGACTTGGTGGGAGTGGCTTGCCGGCCATGTGACTTGGTGGGAGTGGCTTGCCAGCCATGTGTTCTCTCTCTGTCTCTCTTTCTCTCTCTCTCTCTCTCCCTCCTTCCTTTTGTCTCTCTGTCCCTTTTTCCTTTTTTTTCTTTCATCTCTCTCACTTTTTCTTTCTTTTTTCTTTTTTTCTTTCTTCCTTTCTTCCTCTTTCTCTTTCTCTCTCTGTGTGAGTCTCTCTCTCTGTGTGTGGTGTGTGTTTGTGTGTGTGTGTCAATGGTGGGTTTCAAAAAAATTTGGAACCTCTTCTGTAGGTGTGGCCTGCTTTCTGGTGGAACCTCTTCTAACCGGTTCAGTAGATTTGACGAACCGGTTCTACCGAACTGGTGCGAACTGGTAGGAACCCACCTCTGCTTTCCTCCCTCCTTTCTTCCTCCCTGTCTCCTTCTCCTCTCCCCCGTTGCCCCCTCTCCACTTCCCCCTCTCCTCCCTTTCTGTCTCATCATCTCCTCCCTCCCCCTCCCTCCCTACTCATCTCTCTTTCCTCCCTCCCTCCTTTCCTTCCCGTCTCCCTCTCCTCCCCTCCCTCCTTCCTCATCTACCTCTCTTTCCTCCCTCTCTAACTCCTCCCTCCCTCCTTCCCTCCTTCCTTCCTTTCTCCCTTCCTCTCTCCACTTCTCCCTCTCATCTCCTCCCTTCCCTCCCTTCCCCTAGCTGGAATTGCATCATTCAGAAATAACTATAATATGAATTGTGCCAACCTCAGTGTAAGCATGTCATAAATCACGGAGTGTCTAGCTCATTGTGCTAAAAAAGTGAAGCAAACATCTGTTCTATGGAAATTGTTCCTTCTCCCAAGAGTTGTGTGTGACCTGTTATTAAAAGTGTGTGTGTGTGTGTGTGTTTGGGGGGGGGGAGTGCTGCCTCACCCCCACCCTTCCAATTGCCAGCCCCAAGCAGTTTGTTCTTTCTCTGTGTAGTTTTTTTTAAAGTTGACAATTAGTCATTTAAAGAAGTGGCAGACGAGGAAGTGCAATTTGAATTTCAATGCAACATCTGAGGAACATTCCGGGATGGCAGCTTGCGATGGAGTTATCAATCAACAGACCTCTCTCCTTGAGCTGGAAAAATTCAATTGCTATGTGCCCAAACCTTGACATCTCCTGGAGCCCCAGGCTGATAGCAGTGCCCAAAACCTGACTTGGATGGTGAAGAATGTCTTTTTATGTCCTGGAGAGGAAAACTGTTTCTCTCCCTTCTTTTTTACTGTCAATGTTTTTCTCCTTCCTTCCTTCCATCCATCCATCCATCCATCCTTTCTCATTCCTCCCACCCTCACTTCTTTCCTTGCTCACTCCCCCTCCTTCAATTCCTCCTTCCTTCCTTCCTTCCTCCCCCCTCCTTCCTTCTTTCCTCCCTCCTCCTTCCTTTTTTCCCTCCCTCCATCCTTCCTTCCTTCCTTCCCCATCCCTTCCTACTTCTTTCCTTCTTTTTCCTTCTTTCCTTCTTTCCTCCTTTCCTTCTGCAGGAAGTTAGCATCCACTCCTCTCCTAGAAAAATGAAATATCCTGGAAAATATTGAAAAGACAGAATATTGCATTTCTCTGGAAAGGAAACGGTGCTAACTTCCTACACTTCTTTCCTTCTTTCCTTCTTTCCTTCTTTCCTTCTTTCCTTCTTTCCTTCTTTCCTTCTTTCCTTCTTTCCTTCTTTCCTTCTTTCCTTCTTTCCTTCTTTCCTTCTTTCCTTCTTTCCTTCTTTCCTTCTTTCCTTCTTTCCTTCTCTCCTTCTTTAGAGAGCCAAGGTGGCGCAGTGGTTAAATGCAGCACTGCAGGCTACTTCAGCTGACTGCAGTTCTGCAGTTCGGCTGTTCAAATCTCACCGGCTCAGGGTTGACTCAGCCTTCCATCCTTCCGAGGTGGGTGAAATGAGGACCCGGATTGTTGTTGGGGGCAATATGCTGACTCTGTAAACCGCTTAGAGAGGGCTGAAAGCCCTATGAAGCGGTAGATAAGTCTAACTGCTATTACTATTGCTATTCCTTCTTTCTTTCTTTCCTTCTTCCAAGGGAGGTAAATTTCCCCTCTGCTCTGTGCTCCGAGCCTGTTTCCCTGAGCAGCCCATTCATTATGCTTAGTGCTGGATCCCTTTGAGATTGGCTAGGGATGATAAGGGGCCGAGGGAAACAGTTGTAATTTATTCCTCTCCCGCTTCCTGATTTCTATTCCCCCAGTGTTCCCTCTAATCAGAATCATTGATTTTTGAGGACTGCAGGTAGCTCGATGGAAAAGTTTCAGCCTCTTTGCGCTTGCAGAGACGAAGAGCTCAGAGCAGTCGGGAAGAGTTTGTTTGAGTCACTGGGAGCAGCCTTGGCCTGTGGCCCCTCTAGGCCAAGGAAAAGAGGGAGGAAATGGGAAGGGAGGAGGGAGGAAAGGAAATAGAAAGAGGGAGGGAAGGAAGGAAATGGAAAAGAAGGAGGGAGGGAAGGAAACGAACTGAGGGAGGGAAGGAAAGAACTGAAAGGTGTTTCCAATAATCTCTCTAGATAGCCAAAAATATAACTACTAATATAGAAAATCTTTAAACCTAAATAGACTAGAGCCACATGTTAAGTTTCAATTGAACTGATTGATTGCTGAGGAATCTACCCAACTAACAGTCAGCATTATTTTGGCATGAACTAAGAGTTAAGGGAATTCAAGAGGGGTTGGCCTTAGCACGCTTGTGGGAACCAAGAGATTCCAGCCTAGTTCCTCTTTTGACTCTGCCCCCAGTCTTAGATTTCTTCCAAATCTCTCACCTGTGGAAGGAGAGAAGAAAGGAGGGAAGGAAGGAGGGAAGGAAGGAGAGAAGGAAAGGAGGGAAGGAAGGAGGGAATGTAGGAGAGAAGGAAGGGGGGAAGGAAGGAGGAAAGGAAGGGGGAAAGGAAGGAGAGGAGAAGAAAAGAAAGGAGGGAAGGAAGGAAGGAGGGAAGGAAGGAGGGAAGGAGAGAAGGAGGGAAGGGGAAGGAGGGAGGGAAGGAAGGAGGGAAGGAAGGGGAGTAGGAGAGAAGAAACGAGGGAAGGAAAGAGGGAGGGAGGGAGGGAAGAAGAAGTAGGACCGTTGTAAGATAAGATGGATCTATGGGATGTTAAGAAAGCAATCTTCAAGTATATTGCCAACTGTAGGGAAAAATTGTTATAAATATATATTATTAATAACAGTTATGAGATCATATAATTGTGAATGTATATATGAAATTGATTAAAAAAAATCTCTCACCTGTGGCCTATGGGGAACCTGGATGTTGTTCCTATTGCCCAGTGATGGGATTCAGCCGGTTCGCACCTATTCGAGAGAACCGGTTGTTAACTTTCCAAGCAGTTCAGAGAACCGGATGTTGGAAGAAATTTCCTTTTGTTTTTTTCCACTTTACAGGGCTAATCCTGTAAGGAAGGCAGGAGGGAAACATTCTGGTGTTGTTTCTAGCCTAATCTTTATTGACCTGCTTACAGAAACTGCCTCTCCGGTTAACCCTTATTGCATTGTAACAGCTAAGGTGAAGCGCCCATCAACCTGAGTGATGTTGAATTGGCCACGCCCACATGGTCACACGACCACCAAGCCACACCTACCCAGCTGGTCATTAGGGCAGAGAACCGGTTGTTAAATTATTTGAATTCCACCACTGCTATTGCCTCTCTTTTGCTAAACTCCGGCTTACGTAACTTTTCTGCTGAAATAAATCAAGATTTCCTCCTAACAGGAAGTGTCAGGCTGAATTCCCCAAGCCAGATAGACTTCATTCACAAGCTGCTGCCTTTTATCCGGCTCCCTTTCTACCCTTTCTCCTCCTTCTGATTTTTTAAATACTCTGAATTTTAAATGAAGAGCCCTGCAAAAGAGCCTTTCTATCCTCAATTTTTTTTTAAAAAAAGAAAAGAAATGAAAAGGGTGGTGGCAGGTAATTTAAAACTCTTGAATGTTTTTTTTTCCTCCTTCTCATTGAAGCTGGATCTGTTTCAAACCCAGTAATTCTGAGCCAGTGAAGCTAAAACAATTTGCATTCCAGATTCCTGATACCAGGATCTTACTGAACCTACCAAGAAGTAGGGTGTGGAAGGGGAACACATGGGTCTACAATTAAGTGTAAGCTGAGAGGTGGCTCCTTGGAATAGGGGCTAGTAGCCTTTGAGGTCGTTGTCACTGTGGCTAAGTCTCCTACATTATCTCTAAATCACCCTAAATTATCTGTGTTATTATGTTTGCTAAACTTTGTGAGATTTCAATAACCTCTCCATGCAGTCTCTGAAGAGCTTGGGCAAAACTTTTGAAATAATGTTTCTCTCCTCCTCCTCCTTCTCTCTCTCCTTCTTTTCTCCTTCTCTTTTTCCTTCTCTTCTTCCTCTTCCTCCTCAACCTCCTCCTTTCCTTTTTTTCTCCTCCTTCTCCTTCTCTTCCTCCGCTCCCTTCCTCCTCCTCAACCTCCTCCTCCTTTCTCTCCTTCTTTTCTCCTTTCCCTTCTCTTCCTCCTCCTCCTCAACGTCCTCCTTTCTCTCCTTTTCTCTTCCTCCTCTCCCTCCTAAACTTCATCTTTTCTCTCCTTTTCTCTTCCTCCTTCTGCTTCTCTTCCTCCTCTCCCCTCCTCCTCCACAACCTCCTCCTTTCTCTTCTTCTTTTCTCTTTTTCCTTCTCTTCCTCTTCCCTCCTCCTCAACCTCCTCCTTTCTCTCCTTTTCTCCTCCTCCTCTTCCTCCTCTTCCCTCCTCCTCCTCCTTTCTCTCCTTCTTTTCTCCTTTTCCTTTTCTTCCTCTTCCTCAACCTCCTCCTTTCTCTCCTTTTCTCCCCCTCCTCCTCTTCCTCCTCTCCCTCCTAAACTTCCTCCTTTCTCTCCTTTTCTCTTCTTCTGCTTCTCTTCCTCCTCTCCCCTCCTCCTCCACAAACTCCTCCTTTCTCTCCTTCTTTTCTCCTTCTCCTCTTCCCCCTCCCCCTCAACCTCCTCCTTTCCCTTCTTTTTCCCCTCCTCCTCCTCCCCTCTGTTCCTCCTCAACTTCCTCCTTTCTCTTCTCATTCTCCTCCTTCTCCTCTCCTGCTATGAGGTGAGACTACATCTGACCCAGTGGTGGGTTTCAAATTGTTTTAGAACCTCTTCTGTAGGTGTGGCCTGCTTTGTGGGAGTGGCTTGCCAGCCATGTGACTGGATGGGAGTGGCTTGGCAGTCATGTGACTGGGTGGGCATGGCCATCTTGTAAAATATGGTGAAACTCACTTAACAACGCTCTTGCTTAGCAACCAAAATGTTGGCTGAGAAACTCTGACATTTGAACCACGCAAGTCTTAAAGCTGTCAAGTTACAAAACCCTTGCACCCCTAACCCTTTAGGAAAAAAAAATCCCAGGGGTGTTCAAACCTGACAGCTTTAAGACTTGTGGACTTCAACTCCCAGAATTCCTCCTCCAGTCATGTTGCCTCAGGAACTCTGGCATTGAAGCGTGCAAGTCTTAAAGCTGTCAAGTTACAAGACCCTTGCACCCCTAACCTTTTAGGAAAAAAAAACCCAGTGGTGTTCAAACTTGACAGCTTTAAGACTTGTGGACTTCAACTCCCAGAATTCCTCCTCCAGTCATGTTGCCTCAGGAACTCTGGCATTGAAGCGTGCAAGTCTTAAAGCTGTCAAGTTACAAGACCCGTGCACCCCTAACCCTTTAGGGAAAAAAAAAAACCAGGGGTGTTCAAACTTGACAGCTTTAAGACCTGTGGACTTCAACTCCCAGAATTCCTCCTCTCGCTCTTCATCTTGATGATGTGCAGATGGGTGGGGGGGAGGGAGCTGGAACTGGTTCTAAACGGCACTGTAGATTTGTAGAACCTCTTCTGTAGAAGAGGTTAGAACTGGCAGGAACCCACCCCTGATCTGAATAACTGTTTTCACCTGATAGCAACCATCCTTTCCTAGGGATTGGGGGAAGAGACCTAGTTTTTTTGATCTCCTGGAGAGTTGAGGAATGCTTCATCCCTGCAGCTGGACATCTTTGCATCAATCACGTCCCCGAGAACAAAGCAAGTTGCTTAGTTGATTTCCATCCCTTGACAAAGAAGTGGATCGTTTTGACTTTCCTATTTCTATGAAGGCGGGAGGTCCCTATTTTTGTCAAGCGTGCCCTTCTGTGTTTACTTGCCATGTACTTTTAGAGGGCAGATTTAGAGAAGGCAATGCCTTGCCATCCTGGTGGCAAGGCATTGTCTTGTTCTGACCAAGGTTTCCCCAGAGCATGGAGCAAACTCCTTGCCCTGACAGAATCCCCTTTGATGAAATGACGGTGAATTCTGCTCATTCCCATCCAGCAAAGTTTTTCAAGGGAGGATTTTCAGTCACAGACCTTATCTGGCTTGGAGAGCTGCCAAGCCGATATCTGCAAAACCAGGCAAGGAGTCTCGGAGAGTCACCAACCAATGAAGCGAACTAATGGTCTCCTGCAAACTCCACTCCCCTTTCGCTCCTCTTTTATTCCCTCTGGGAGGGGCCATTCACCGTCCACCTGTGGCCTTACTCCCAAGTCGACCCCTGTTCTTTAGCTGTTCCCTTCGTCTAGCCACTCTGTGCATGCGCACACTGGGAACAGGCTCCAGCTGTTCCTCTGCCTCACTGATGTCTGACTCTGAAGGCAGCTGATAGTTGTCAGATGGCCCTGGCCTCCTCTCTGCCTCCAACACAGAGCCCTCCTCAGAGCCTTCCCCAGACTGCAGGACTGGCCTATGTTCCTCCCCAACCTCCCCACTGTCTGAATCTGCTGCCAGCTCTGCTGGCGGGGCCACAACATTGTCACAAAACAACACAACAAGGCAGAGTGATGCTTCGGGTCATTATGTCCTCTTTTAGCCTTTGTTGAGTCGGTTTGGGAACTCCACAGGTCTTATTGAGCCGAGGTGGCGCAGTGGTTAAATGCAGCACTGCAGGCTACTTCAGCTGACTGCAGTTCTGCAGTTCGGCGGTTCAAATCTCACCGGCTCAAGGTTGACTCAGCCTTCCATCCTTCTGAGGTGGGTAAAATGAGGACCCAGATTGTTGGGGGCGATATGCTGACTCTGTAAACCGCTTAGAGAGGGCTGAAAGCCCTATGAAGTGGTATAGAAGTCTAACTGCTATTGCTATTGCTATTGCTATTATTCTTTCATATCTAGGAACCTTTATTGGGGGATCAGAGAAACACATCTCTAAGATTGACTACTGGAGGGGTTGCTTAGGATGTCACCTGCTGTCTAATCCAGTGCACTCCTTCTTGTAGGGAAAAAAAATCTTCCTTCCTTTTGTAATTCTTCTGTAAGAATCGTCTCCCCTTTTCTTCCCCCTTTCCAATACTTCAACTTTTTCTCTATCTTGCTCTAGGCCATCATTCCACCACCTGCCATCCCTCGACATACCAGATAATCTCCTCCTTTCAAGTTCTGCTGTTCCCTTGGAGGCATTTGAAGCACAGACTTTGATCAGGCCTTCTTCAGCATTCTCCTTCTTTTTTTTTTCTTCCCGGGCTGTCTGTAGTCAACCGCCCCGAGCCTCTTCTCGTCATGCGAATGACAATCTCTTACTCGAAGTGCGTGTGATCCTAATTTCCCCCTCCCCCTACTCTTCTGGTGCGGTGAAGCAAGGGCATAAAGCAAAAAGAGCTCTCAACTTGGGTTGTTATTGGTTAGAAACATGGTCAAGATCTCACCTGCTCCAGGCTTTCACCGAAGGTTCCAAAGAGAAGACAGGAAAATTTTTGTCTTGGTACTCGTTGTTTGTTTGATACTCAATGCACAAGGTAGAACTTGCTGCTGTCAGCTGCCTTGTGACTCACTGCATTATTCCTTATGGGAAAAAATCTGCTTGGTACTCATCATTTTTGAAACTCCTCACATCTCCTGGAACCAATTAACCAGGAGAACCAAGATATCCTGTACTTTTTCGGCCAAGTGTGATTAGACACCACAAGGAATTTGTCTCAGGTGCAGAAGCTCTCAGCGCGCAGCTAAGCTCTCAGTAGACATGGGATGGAAAGTGGCATCTCAAACCACCTTGCATCTCCGTAGCCTTAGCTGCCAACTTGATAGGCCTTCTCATCAGCCAGAGTCCATTCGGTGGTGTGACAGGAATATCCAAAGAGTGAGTCACCAATTAGCACTGGTGTTGTCAGACCCACTTACATCTTTAGTGAATTTGACAGAAGTTTTTGTGAAGCTGGCTTCCCGTGCCACATCCTCCCTCTATCTTCCAGCTGCCTTCTTTTTCCTTTCCTTTGGCAGCACAATGTCCACTTGTTTGGATAATTACTCCATGTGGATGACATCTTTGTCAGCAGCAATGAAACAGAGAGAGAGAGAGAGGGAGGGAGGGAGGGAGAGAGAGAGAGAGAGAGAGAGAGAGAGAATAAGAGACACACAGAGACAGACAGAGACAGAGAAATAGAATGAAAGAGAATAAGAGAGAGAGAGAGAGACAGACAAATAATGAGAGACAGAGAGAGAGACAGAGAAAGAGACAGAAAGACAGAGAGAGCGAGAGAAAAAGAATGAGCAAGATGGAGACAGAGAGAATAAGAGAGACAGAGAGATATACAGAGACAGAGAAACAGAAAGAGAGAGAGAATGAGACAGAGAGAGAGAGAATGAGAGAAACACACACACACACACAGAAATAGAGAGACAGAAAGACACACATAGAGAGAGACAGAAAGACAGACAGAGAGAGAGAGAATGAGAGAGACAGCGACATACAGAGACAGAGAAACACACACAGAAAGAGAGAGAAAGAATGAGACAGAGAGAGAGAGAGAGAATGAGAGAAACAGAGGGAGAGAGAATGAGAGAGACAAAGAGAATAAGAGAGAGAGCGAGACATACAGAGACAGAGAAACACACTCAGAAAAAGAGAGAGAGAAAGAATGAGACACAGAGAGAGAGAGAATGAGAGAAACAGAGGGGGGGAGAGAGAGAATGAGAGAGACAAAGAGAATAAGAGAGAGAGAGACATACAGAGACAGAAAAACACACACAGAAAGAGAGAGAAAGAATGAGACACACAGAGAGAATGAGAGAAACAGGGAGAAAGAGAGAGAAATAGAGAGAGAAAGACACACATAGAGAAAGACAGAAAGACAGACACACACAGAGAGAGAATGAGAGAGACAAAGAGAATAAGAGAAACAGCGAGACATACAGAGACAGAGAAACAGAGAAACAGAGAGAGAGAGAGCGCTCAGCTGAAGTTTTTTCAGAAACTTCAGGTGGGTGGAAATTTTATTTTCCCAATCTACTAATAATAATTACTATATATTATTAATTATGTATACTTATTATTAATTGATTTGGGGGAGAATCACATAAATGCATTGACTTCGGAAGACTTTGTTCAGGATGTCACCTGCTGCCTAATCCGGTGCTCTTCCTGCAGCCACTAAATGAATTGTTGCAAATTGAGAACTAACAGTAATGAAAATGCTTCCTCCCACAACCTAACTAAAAGATTCATGTTAACCTTCCCTGAGATTAGACCATGATTTACTCCATTCCTTTGGGTCTGCATGAGCAATTCAAAGTGTGATATTTTGACTTTCCCTTGTGGAGTTGAGTGATGGCCTGGCTAGAAAGAAAAACGTTTCTCTCTCTCTTTCTCTCTCCGTAGCCATCTCTGCTCTTTCCTCCCCTCTACGATATTTGCATTATTAAATAAACTCAACCGAGCAGCAAACATATGGTAGGAATCATAGCAAACAGACTAAGGAGATGCGTAAATAGCATCTGATCATCAGATGAGGAGCAGCCGGAGCAGAGATTGTGATCCAAAGTTAAAAGGAAAAAAAAGGGGGGGAGGGGAGATAGAGGAAGAATTAGAGGTTCTTCTCTGGGCTGTAAGGAAGCATCTCAAAAGAAGAAGAAAATGGACAACCATGATAAGGGATTGGACATGTACTTAGAACACGGTTTCTCACAGTTTCTCTTTCTTGAGATCTTTAAGAATGGTGTGGACTTCAACTTCCAGAATTCCCCAGGCAGCATAGACGATGGAGAGAGACAGAGAGAATAGGAAGGAAGGAAGGAAGGAAGGAAGGAAGGAAGGAAGGAAGGAAGGAAGGAAGGAAGGAAGGAAGGAAGTTACAGCCGAAGAAGGAAGAAAGAAAACTGGTATGGGTGGAAAGAGAGGAAGGAAGGAAAGAAGGAAGGAAGGAAGCAAGGAAGGGTGGAAGAAGGAAGAAAGAAAACTGGTATGGGTGGAGAGAGAGGAAGGAAGGAAGGAAGGAAGGGTGGAAGAAAGAAGAAAGAAAACCAGTATGGGTGGAGAGAGAGGAAGGAAGGAAGGAAGGAAGGAGGAAAAAAGAAAACCAGTATCAGTGGAGAGAGAGGAAGGATGAAAGGAAGGAACAGTGGAAGAAGAAAGAAAACCAGTATGCGTGCAGAGAGAGGAAGGAAGGAAGGAACAGTGGAAAAAGGGAGAAAGAAAACTGCTATGGGTGGAGAGAGAGGAAGAAAGGAAGAAGGAAGAAAAAACTGGTATGGGTGGAGAGAGAAGAAGGACGAAAGGAAGGAACAGTGGGAAAAGGGAGAAAGAAAACTGCTATGGGTGGAGAGAGAGGAAGAAAGGAAGGAAGGAAGAAAGAAAGGAAGGAAGGAAGGGTGGAAGAAGAAGAAAGAAAACCAGTATGGGTGGAGAGAGAGGAAGGATGGTGGGAAGAAACAGTGGAAGAAGGAAAAAAGAAAACTGGTGTGGGTGGGAGGGGAAGGAAGGAAGGAAGGAAGGAAGGAAGGACTCCTGTGTCAGTTCAATCAAGTGTCATCCCAGGGGGGGGGGTTCTTTCTGTGATCAGCTGATAGACTAAACGGATCCCCATCAAAAGATCTGGCTGGTCAAGGCTGGTGGGTGGGCAGTTACTTTCGATCCCATGGTGAATAAGGAAGAGCTCATCTCCGATCATGTCAGAATCCCAGAGACGGAGAACACCTCCCTTTATATTGTACCACCCAACCGTTCTTGGTTCTAGGTTCTCTGCCTGTCTCTGTCCCCTTCCCCTCCTTGCCGTGGGATGGACCTCTGCTGGCCCTTTAAGTCTCCGTCTTCAGTGCCGCAATCGCAGTGCCTCTTTATATTTAGTACCACTGCAGCGGCAGCGGCTGCACCTGACGGAGCTGTTAAACCTCAAACAAAACATGTTTTCTAATAAGCCAGCATTTAATTAGCCACCTGTGCAATAAAGCCCTTTATTAAATGGATGCGAGCAGAAGAGAGAGACAAAGGGCGAGAGAGGTCTCGTGGGGGGGGGGGGCTGGGAACGGAGAGCTGCAGCTCTGCGCCTCCTTCTCGGCGGAAATTTTTTTAACTCGCTGCATTTGGCGGGGTGGGGGTGGGAACGGCTGAATGCCACTCTGTGTGGTGGGAATAATTCAGGCCATCTTCTCGGAGCGAGCACATTTTTATTCGCCGCAGAGAGAGCTACCCATTGTGTATGCTCGGCTAGTTCCAATTCACCTGGGGCGGATTTTTCTCTCCGTACCATCAGGCTCACTTTTTTTTTTTATGTGGAGCAATGAAATGCGCGCAATATTTTCAGCAGACTCTGGAGAGTGGAAGGAATCTGGTTGCCGGTGTCACCGGCTCGAAAGGGAAGACGGAGAGAGTAGAGATCCAGAAGTCGGAGAAGTGCTTGCGAGGACCTCGGAGTTGCGGTAGCATGAAAGGAGCAGATTTCAACGGGTTTGGGTTTGCCGGGGGTGGCCTTCGGTCGTGCAGGACTCCCAGACCCCTCTTTCTTCATCGGCATGTCCGTCAAGCACGCTAAGTGAAGGACGATGGGTCGTGACATCTGTGAGACACTTAATGGGGGATCTACAACAGCGGCTCTGGAGATGCATGTGGCTCTTTCTTTCCCTCTGCTGCGGCTCCCTGTCACTCAAAATATATGTCACAACCAGTGGTGGGATTCAAATTGTTTTACTACCGGTTCTGTGGGCGTGGCTTTGTGGGCGTGGCATGGCTTTAAGGGCATGGCAGAGGAAGGAAGCTGCAAAATCCACATTCCTTCCCTACCCCACTAATCTGCTTTCCAGTTCCCTTCTCCTGTTCAGGGCAACAAAAGATCAGCTGAGAGGCAGCAGGGGCGTGGCCAGCCTATTTGCCGGTTCTCCGAACTACTCAAACTTTCCACTACCGGTTCTCCAGAACTTGTCAGAACTGGTTGAATACCACCTCTGGCCACAGCAGTCGATGTGCAACACTCGCTGGCATGCGGTTTATTGAGCGTTTTGACCCCCGATAATGCCAATCATGGATAAATCCAAAGAAAGAAAAGTTTCAGAAGAAAATGGAGCATTTAATTCAACCACATATGATCATTTTGTAGCAGCTCAGGAAATAGTCAGGCCTGGGAAGGGTTTTGTGGCTCCCGGTGTTTTTTCAGTAGGAAATGGGTCCAAATGGCTCTTTTGAGTGTTTAAGGTTGCCGATCCCTGATCTACAAGGTACATTGGTGTCCCAAATTATACCCCAAGGCAGGGGGGCCCAACTTTAAGAACCTGTGGACTTCAACTCCCAGAATTCCCCAACTTGTGGACTTCAACTCCCGGAATTCCCAGCCAGCATGACTACTTTGGGAATTCTGAGAGCTGAAGTCAGCAGGTCTTAAAGTTTCTAAAGTTAGACATTCCTCCTCTGAGCTGTAGCATCTAAAATGGAATGGCTGAATGTTGAACAACCTGAAGTTAGTCAATCTATCGTCTCCCTTGGATGAAAAATTTCAATCTCTAGCAGGCCGGGAGCAAAACAAAAAGAACTGGGTCCCCCCCACCCCCCCAAGTTAATAAATGTTATTTAAAACAGCAAAGCTGGATGTTGATTTTGAGTGCGATGTTGTATAACCGGGCGTGCGAACCTGTAGATTAGCCAATGCATTTTCTGGTCTCGAGGGATGCGGTGGCTCAGTGGCTAAGACATTGAGCTTGTCGATCAGAGAGGTCGGCAGTTCGGCGGTTCGAATCCCTAGTGCCCCATAACGGAGTGAGCTCCCTTTCCTTGTCCCAGCTTCTGCCGATCTAGCAGTTCGAAAGCACGTAAAAAATGCAAGTAGAAAAGATAGGAACCACCTTTGGTGGGAAGGGAACAGCGTTCCGTGCGTCTTCGGCGTTGAGTCATACCGGCCACATGACCACGGAGACGTCTTTGGACAGCGCTGGCTCTTCGGCTTTGAAACGGAGATGAACACCGCCCCCTAGAGTCGGGAACGACTAGCACGCATGTACGAGGGGAACTTTTACCTTTACCCTTTTCTGGTCTTGCTGGAGGAATACAAAAACACCCGTCACGTTTCTTAAGCACGTTAGGGCTGAAACTCCCCGGCATCTGAGAAAGAAACAGATTCCCACGAGGTCAGCCGCGAAGAAACCACTGATAAGGTGACCCAGAAAAAAAACATGAGAAGCGTGAGGAATTTCATCCTGGATGTTATTATCTGATAAGCTTTCGGGAGTCTTTTTTTACATCACACATGAAACAGGATCAGCTTCGTACGAGGGTTCCTCGGAGGAGAGTTAAGGATTTATTTATTTAATTTGTTTATTTATTTATTTATTGCTCTCTTATTTAGCATACCAAAAGGTTTCTACACAGGGAGGAAGGAGGCCGAAAGAAGGAATTAATTGGATGGATTTTTTTCAGGTTATGAAATCGGTTGACACTCCTCTGGAACTCTTCCAAAGAAGAAGTCTTTTCAAGGAAAATGAACCTCTTTAATGGGGTGGGTGGGGGAGCGATAGCATCTTGACACCCTACTGTGACTTTTTGGGGATACCTAGTAGCTGTGGCAGGAGATTCAGACAGTTCAAACGAGTAGAAAGATTTATGAATAGAATAACAGAGATGGAATAGCAATAGCAATAGCAGTTAGACTTATATACCGCTTCATAGGGCTTTCAGCCCTCTCTAAGCGGTTTACAGAGTCAGCATATTGCCCCCAACAATCCGGGTCCTCATTTTACCCACCTCGGAAGGACGGAAGGCTGAGTCAACCCTGAGCTGGTGAGATTTGAACAGCCGAACTGCTGAACTGCAGTCAGCTGAAGTAGCCTGCAGTGCTGCATTTAACCACTGCACCACCTCGGCTCTGGAAGGGACCTTGGAGGTCTTCTAGTCCAACCCCCTGCTTAGGCAGGGAACCCTATACCTTCTCCTAGAAGATGGTTCTGCCCCTTGATCTGCCGTTGGGGCGTAGAGCCCTCTTCCACCTTCAAAACCATTGACCGTCTTCTCCTGTAACCCTGGGAAGGGACCCTTACGAGGGGCTACCAGCCGGGCCAGCTGGACCAAGGTTTTTTAAGGAGGTGTTACTCCTCCATCACTCACCCTTTGTCCTGGCTTGTGACAGGCAGAGCCTGGCTTCCCAAACTTTGGGCCCAGGATGGTGGGTTTCATATTGAATATAGAATAAAGAATATAGAATATCAGAGTTGGAAGGGACCTTAGAGGTCTTCTAGTCCAACCCCCTACTCAGGCAGGAAACCCTATACCATTTCAGACAAATGGTTGTCCAATCTCTTCTTTAAAAGTGTTGGCGCATTTACAACTTCTGGAGGCAAGTTGTTCCACTGATTAATTGTTCTCACTGTCAGGAAATTCCTCCTTAGTTGTAGGTTGCTTCTCTCCTTGATGAGTTTCCACCCATTGTTTCCTGTCCTGCCTTCAGGTGCTTTTGAGAATAACTTGACCTTCCTCTTCTTTGTGGCAGCCCCTGAGATATTGGAAGACTGCTATCATGTCACCCCTAGTCCTTCTTTTCATCAAACTAGCCATGCCAAGTTCCTGCAACCATTCTTCACATGTTTTAGCCTCCAGTTCCCTAATCCTCTTGGTTGCTCTTCTCTGTACTCTTTCTAGAGTCTCCACATCTTTTCTACATCGTGGCGACCAAAACTGGACGCAGGATCCCAGGTGTGGCCTTACCAGGGCATTACGAAGTGGTATTAACCCTTCACATGATCTTGATTCCATCCCTCTGTTGATGCAGCCTAGAACTGTGTTGGCTTTTTTAGCAGCTGCTGGGCACAGCTGGCTCACAGTCACTCAGATGGGTGATGAAACATCTGCAAGAAAACAAGCTGCAGAGAGCACCAAGGGCCTCACATCTGTCCGGACGGTGATCATACCAAATTTGCAATGCAAACTAGTGGTTGGCATTGATTTCCTTTGCTGGATTCCGTACAGTTTCAACCTGCACGTTTCATTGAATCCCTACTAACTGTCCAGATGGATTCTGGAAAGAAAGATGCTCTGTTTTCTTATAAGCATGATGGAGCGAGCATGCGGGCATTTGTTTAACATTTGCCTTTGTGTTCCGTTGAATCATGTTAATAAACACAACATAACGGAGCGTTTAATCACGCAGGCTGCCGAGCATCCCTCCTGGTCCCACACAGCGATGACAAGTTGTGATAACATTGTGCTTTCGATCAATTCCAATTAAATCACGGATTCCTTTATGTCCCGGCTTTCCTTATTAAAAATTTCTACCTAAACTGGGAGTGGGGGAAAAAAGAGACACGAAAGAAACATTAAAAAATACAGTACCTGGGAAACCGATTTTCCTTCAGCCAATTTCTTTCTATAATATAATACCTTGCCTGCTTCCACGACTACGCTTTCTGTAATATGGTTTAGAGGGTAAAAAGATGCATTTTTAAAAAAAAATATTGGAATATATAAAAATTGGGCATCTCCATCAGCAAAACCAAGGAACTGAATACAACTCGCCTTAAACTTTAAGGTGGCATTTGGGAGTTAATTGCTTGGAATAGGTAAATCGGCTTCCTTTTCAATAAAAAGATTTATTCAGAAATGTCATTTTTTCCCCTCCTCTCCCCCAAAAATTATATTTCTGATTTAATTATGGGGGCAAAGGAGTGTAACAAATGATGAAAAAGCTCTAGGGATTAAGAACAAGCAGGGACTTGTTTCATGATTGCATTCACAGCTGGAGAGGAGTAAATCATTTAAACTGTGAGTATCTGCAGAGTAAGGGACGCAGGGGCTCAGTGGCTAAGACGCTGAGCTTTGTCGATCAGGAAGGTTGGCAGTTTGGCAGTTCAAATCCCCAGCACCGCATAACGGAGTGAGCTCCCGTGACTTGTCCCAGCTTCTGCCAACCTAGCAGTTCGAAAGCACGTAAAAATGCAAGTAGAAAAATAGGGACCACCTTTGGGAAGGTAACAGCGTTCTGTGCATCTTTGGAGGTGAGTCATCCTAGCCACATGACCACGGAGACATCTTCGGACAGCGCTGGCTCTTCGGCTTTGAAATGGAGATGAGCACCGCCCCCTAGAGGCAGGAACATCTAGCACATATGTGCAAGGGGAACTTTTATCTAGATAACAATAGGGAAAACATATTGGTTGCCAATATGCATTCCCCTCCCCCTTTTTTGTTTTACTTCCAGTGTCCATGTTAGATAGCAAAGATATTCCTCAGTTCGGTCAAGTTTTCCCGAACCGGTCTGAACTGACTGAATACCACCACTGGCTGGATTGGTCTACTGAACCTCCAATTCAAACATCTCGGGAAATTGCCCTTAGAGAAAATTTTGCTTGGGTATAAGCAAGCGCTTTCACGATCTTCTTAGACCTGACTGATCTACGAGGAGAGTGGTGGGCGAACCTTTTCGAAACTTCCACCCTGGCTACCCATTGGTCTCCGGACACAATTCAAGGTGTTGGTTATTACCTTTAAAGCCCTACATGGCCTAGGACCAGCATACCTGCAAGACCGCCTACTGCCACATTCCTCCCAATGGCCGGTAAGATCCCACAGGGTTGGCCTCCTTCGGATGCCGTCAGCCAGACAATGTTGGCTGGCGGCTCCCCGGAGGAGAGCCTTCTCTGTGGCTGCCCCGACCCTTTGGAACGAATTACCCCCAGAAATCTGGACCTCGCCCACTCTCATGGCCTTCAGGAAAGCTGTTAAAACCTGGCTCTTCCGGCAGGCCTGGGGCTGTTGACCTCATTACTGAGGTCCAGCCCCGATTGAAATGAATGTATCTGTGTCGTTTTAACTTGTCTTATGTTATTTTTATTTTCTTTCTTTTCCCTTCTGTAAGCCGCCCGGAGTCCTTCGGGATTGGGCGGCCTATAAATAAAATCAAACTTCAAAACTTCACCTGCGCGCACGCCGATCAGGGCCACAACCAGGGAGAGGAGTTGCCCAGGGGGGATGCGCATGCTGGAAAATGAACTTCCGGTTTCTGGCGCAGGCGTGCGCACCCTCCAACAAGTCTTCCGGTTACTGCTGCGCATGTGTATATGCCGATCAGCTGGCCTTTACGCATGCGCGTGCCAGAAAATGGAAGATCAGCTCTTCCACTTTCCGGCAATGCACAAAGGCCAGCTGATGTGCCAGAAACCTGGTAGAGGAAGGGGCAATGCCACGCGTGCCAGGGCGACATGATTCCGCATGCCACTTTGGCCAGGCATGCCGTCACAGTATTAGGACTTCAGCTACTAGGGGAAGAGAAACTGTTTTTTTTTAAAGCTGATGTGAAAATAGAATATCATGTAATTGCCTGTATATCGTCTCAAGCTGAGAAGGAAAGAGTTAACCTAGTTTAGGTGGATGAAACCTCTTGTGTTACTCTGAAAACGGGCTCCGTGGATCCTCGTGGCACCTCCGTTGAAATGTTCTTTGATATTTACCGCCGTCAGTGAATCACAATGAAAATTCCATGGCTTCTTGGTTTGCTTGCATTATCTGATCGGTGACCTTACCGTTCTAACAGAGGCAGCAAGTTTTAGGAGGAAGCCGAGAGTGAGAAGGATTTTATGACAAGGTGTAAAATGTGATTTACTCAAATGCCACTGGCAGGTTGGAACAAAGCTGATGGGATAGAGAGAAAAGGACGAGGAACTGTTTGACTTCAAAGAAGCCCAGAAAGAATCTCCGGTAAAAAAAAAAAAATAGCCCACCAAGGGTTTCCAATTGGCAATAAACGTAGATCTTGTCTTTCCGCTCATCGATAATGTCCTTTCGCTAATCAATGTTGTCTCTTTTTTTTGCTAAGAGATGTTGCCATATTTCTCACCATCATCCTTTCTCTAATCCATAGATGCTTCTTCCCTCACCCCAAAATGGGTTGACAGTTCAAATTGAAGTTCTCAACCCCATTGACCTCAATCAATAACCTGAATCCAGCCAAGTTCATCCAATCAAATGGATGATTCCATTTAGATCTTGAGTGATTTGCATGCTCTTGATCAAACCTAGGAACTAGCTGCATTGTGTGTGTGTGCGTGCGTGAATGTCCAGACCCCCCTGTTGTGACCTGCCAGCAACCAGCAGAACTGGTAGCAGATTTGGAGAGTGAGGAGGTTGGGGAGGAACCTGGGCCAGTCCTGGAGTCTGGGGAAGGCTCTGAGGAGGGCTCTGTGTCGGAGGCAGAGAGGGGGCCAGGGCCGTCTGACAGTTATCAGCTGCCTTCAGAATCAGACATGAGTGAGGCAGAAGAACAGCTGGAGCCTGTTCCCAGTGTGTGCATGCGTAGAGTTGCCAGATGAAGGGAACAGTTAAAGAAGAGGGGTTGACTTGGGAGTAAGGCCACAGGTGGACGATGAAGGGCCCCTCCCAGAGGAAATAAAAGAGGAGCGAAAGGGGAGTGGAGTTTGCAGGAGACAATCAGTTCGCTTCATTGGTTTGTGACTCTCCGAGACTCCTTGCCAAGTTTTGCAGAGATTGGCCTGGCAGCTCTCCAAGCCAGATAAGGTCTGTGACTGTAAATCCTCCCTTGGAAGACTTTGATGGATGTGAATGAGCAGAATTCACAGCAAATTAATAAAAGAGTTTTTCGTCGGGACCAGGAGTTGGCTTCGTGCTCTTGGGAAGCCTCGGTCAGAACACCCTCTAAGATTTGTTCTATTCTTCTCTGGACATCTTTATGACATAGTTAATGTCCCCGGGGAACTGAGCCATACACTTCATCGCAAGCTTACATTATAATTAAGCGAAATGTGAAATGCTTTAATTGCTAATATCAGCATTCGCACAGGATCCTCCCGTGAGGGTGTACATTTGACAGAAGCTCGTAAACCTTCCACGTAACTATTGCTATCATCTTTGATTCCAAATATGTGGATGACTATTGTGATTCCAGAAATATTGAAACTCGGATTATTATTTTTTTTGGAGTCATTGAGCAATTGTTTCGGTGTCGCGACTCAGCTAAGGTAGCCGTAATATGACCACATTAACCAATTCCAATTTTTTTCGACTGCAGCATTGTATGCTTCCTGCTCCTTAAGCAAACCCATCTCAGAACTTTTCTTGCGAAACCGACTTTCGGTGAAAATTAATCCTCAAACGGAGTTTGAAAATTGCATCCATTGCTTTAATTAAGAAAGCAGAGGGATTGATTATCCAACATCTGTGAGTCTCTTAATTAGACGGGGAAACTTGGTGAAAACTTTCTGCCGTCTGACGCTAAGTGATGCATGGAATGAGGTGCTAAGATAATTAGGCTGGTGCTGTGTAGCATGGGAAGGGTCTTTCTTTGCATTTACCATTCTGGAGAGAGTGTGTGTGTGTGTGTGTGTGTGTGTGTGTGTGTTTGTGTGTTGTAATTTTAAGCACCAACCAAGCCTAATACATGCATAGCCTCCCCTCCCCCTCGCTTCTTCCTGGTTGGATCTCCTTCTGATAGTATTACACCAAGGGTGTCCAAACTTGGCAACTTTTAAGTTCTGTGGACTTTAACTCCCAGAATTCTCCAAGGTTGACTGGGAAATTCTGGGAGTTGAAGTTCATAAGCCTTAAGGTTTCCAAAATTTGACAACCCTGGTTTTAGACTGTAGGCTCCACGAGATAATAACTTCTCTTCTTAGCTTCTGCCCATCTTGTTCTTATGGAGCTGTTAAACTTCAGTTCCCATAATCCTGGCTAGAACGTCGACTGCTGGAGGATTATGGGAGCTGAAGTCCAACATACTTGAAGGACAACAGATGGGAGAAAGCTATATGGGTAGTCCTCATCTTATAACCGCAGTTGGGACCAGAATTTATGTTGCTAAGCAGGGGCATGGTATACATGATGGTTCTTACCAGAATTCATCCATGGTTCTGGCCATATTCCTTTCCTTCTCATTCTGAGTACCTTCTGAAGAACTCTCCTCTCCTCTCTGCATCTCTTCTCTCCTCCTCCTTCTATCCTTTCCTCACCTCTCCTCTCCCTTTTTTCCTCTCCTCTCCTCTCCTCTCCCACCTCTCCCTTCTCTCCTCTCCTCTTCTCCCCTTCTATCCTCTCCTCATCTCTCCTCTCCCTTCTTTCCTCTCCTCACCTCTCCTATCCTCTCCTCACCTCTCCCTTCTCTCCTCTCCTTTCTCTCTTCCTCACCTCTCCCTTCTCTCCTCCCCTTCTCTTCTTTCCTCTCCTCTCTCTTCTCCTCACCTCTCCCTTCTCTCACCTTCCTTCTCTTCTTTCCCCTCCTCTCCCTTCTCTCTTCACCTCTCCTCTCCTTTCTCTCCTCATCTCTCCCTTCTCTCCTCTCCCCCCTTCTATTCTCTCCTCTCCTCACCTCTCCTCTCCCTTCTTTCCTCTCCTCACCTCACCTCTCCTATCCTCTCCTCACCTCTCCCTTCTCTCCTCTCCTTTCTCTCCTCCTCACCTCTCCCTTCTCTCCTCCCCTTCTCTTCTTTCCTCTCCTCTCCTTTCTCTCCTCTCCTCTTCTCTCCTTTCTCTCCTCCCCTCCCTCTTCTCTCCTCTCCCCTCTCTCTTCTCCTCACCTCTCCCTTCTCTCACCTCCCTTCTCTTCTTTCATCTCCTCTCCCTTCTCTCTTCACCTCTCCTCTCCTTTCTCTCCTCTCCTCATCTCTCCCTTCTCTCCTCTCCCTTCTCTCCTCTCCCCCTTCTCTCCTCTCCTCTCCTCACCTCTCCTCTCCCTTCTTTCCTCTCCTCTCCTGACCTCTCCCTTCTCTCCCCTCCCTTCTCTTCTTTCCTCTCCTCTCCTCTCCCTTCTCTCTTCACCTCTCCTCTCCTCTCCCCTCCCCTCATTACCGTCAACTCCTGGTGACTGCCAGAAGTCCCTACAGTTTTCTCAGCAAGATTTTGGAAGTGGCGTGCCGCTGACTCCTTCCTATGGCTGAGAAGTAGTGAATGGCCCAAGGTCACCCAGTTGGCTTCATGCCCAAGACAAAACTAGAACTTAATGGTCTCCTGGTTTCCAGCCTGGTGTCTTTCACCACTATCCTTCATTGGCTCTCTCTGTCTCTCAAGGCTTGCTTTCTGGACAAATAGATATATGTTTCCTTCCATTTGTTTCTGTTTAGCTTCTCTGAATGATGCCAGTTGATATTTTAGTCAGTATTGTTCGGCTTCCTTATCTTGTTCTTCCTTTTGCTTGCTTTTCTGGTCAGCTCCCAATAGAAGGCTCCATATAAAGCATAGGAGGATTTAGAGAGATCGTATTTGGAGGATAGATGCAAAGAACAGAATGAAGAATGAAGATGCTCATTTCCTGTTATTCCCCCATCCTTGGGTTATTTTGCATTCCTTGAGCATCTGAGCAGAGGGGAGAGACTAGACGTCTCCAAAGAAGTTGAGGAGAAGTCTCCAGGGCTTCTCTATGTGGATAAATTGTTCTGTTTGGAAACACAGTGCTATTTTCCCAGCTAGTGAGCCAGGTGGGGTGTCAGATTTCCAAATAGCATCCAAAATTAAATCAGATTCCAAGGCGAAGGATTCCTCAAATTTTTAATTTATTAAAAGAGCCATGTTAGCACATCTGGGAAAGCCCGAATGTGAATGCTTCCTGGTTTTTCCACCAAGTTGAAAGTGCAAGATCCTGCCCCCACACCCACAAGTCCATCACATGGTCCAATCTTCCACTGCCATGCTGGCATGTCCACCCATCCAATTCCGGCCAGGTGCAGAGACAAAAGATGACCTTGGCTTTCTAGAAAGGATTTTGTTATGGCTACATGTTGTGGCCCAGCAGGAGGCCGTTGGAGCTGCCACCAGACTCCGACAGCGAGGGGCCCTATGAGTCGGCTCTGGAGGAAGTGGAGGACCCTGGACAGGGTTCCAACTCAGAGCAGGGCGCAGAGAGGCTGGTCAGAGGTCAGTCTTTATTATCTGCAAATGGGGCTGGAGAACAACTCGCCCATTCCAATTAGTTGTTCTCATCTAGGCTTCACAAGAGCCTGAAGCAAACTCCTTGTCCCAAGAAAAAACCCTTTTCTTAATTGACTATGAATTCTGCTCATTCACATCCAGCAAAGTCTTTCAAGGGAGGATTTGCAGTCACAGACCTTATCTGGCTTGGAGAGCTGCCAGGCTGATATCTGCAAAACTTGGCAGGAAGTGGGGGAAGGGATGACAAGAACGGGATGTGTCAACCAGAGATTACAACTGAAAGATCCAAGGACTTCGGCATGGGAATGGAATGAGAACACCCATCAAAGAGGCACCAAACTTAGGAGTTTTACCAAAACAATAAATTTGAACTTTATTGGACACTAGGAAGATAACCAAGGAGGGGGGTGGGGGGCGTTACTGGAAGAAAGGAAAACGATCAGTTTTGCGCAGGAATATCCAGATCTGGCTTTGCTTGAAGATGTTTTATTACTAGGTAATACACAGGATTGCTAGCAATGCATTATCTCCTTTCTCCGGGAATTACGTGAAAATATTCAGATCTGGCTTTTCTTCTGCTGTAACCACTTGGCTTTAGTAGAAGTATAACTTTCGCTGTCACTATTGATGGAGTCGAGGGTCTTTCTTTCCTAAACACCCAGAATAGGACAGGTCTGACAGTGATGGTCTTGACCATTCTGTTTCCTCAGAAATCAACCCCCTTGGGACCCCCTCCGATGAGACAAATAGGCCATCTTAGCCATTGCGTAGAGGCGGAGACCCACAGCCTCCAAGTTAAAGCCCACCACCAAATCTGTTCCCAGGCTACTTTCGCTCCCAAGAAACGGAGACTCCTTACCTGCTCAGCCCTTCTATTTTACACCCTGGCTGTTGCCCAGCTCATCGGGAGGAAGATGTGATTCTCCGGTTTTATTATGTAAACTTGCGGCAAGATCATCTATTTTCATGTAATAACAATTCATCCTTGTTAATTATGTCACATCAAGGAAGGAGGGGTGGGTGAGTGAAAAAGAGAGGGGACGTAGATGTAGTGTTTATTGCGGGGAGCAGGAACCGCAATGCTGATAGCACTTGATTTATTCCAAAGGTCATCGCATTACTCCTTCCACCACCACCACTACCCTCCCTATCCAGAGAGAGAATCCCTTCTGAGTTTGGGACATAAATTCTTCTCCTCCTCCTCCTCCTCCCCGCTTTTCATTTCTCCCCCTCCGGCAACCATAACAGGCATTAACACTGCTGCTCGAAGCGTTTCACTCCGCTTCTTCCCTTTCTCCCTCTAGCTGTTTGTCACATCTTGCTGGTTTCCAAATATCTTTTTTTGCTAAACCCCAGTTCAGTGGCACATTGCACTGGAGAGAGGTGTTTATATGTCAGGAAGGAGGAGGGAGAGACGGGGGAGAGGTTGCACTCTCCGGCTCGCAGCTTGCAAAACAGCCTCCGTCGCTGCTGCTCAGATTCTGCGGAAGATCAGTGGTGGGATTCAAATTTTGTTTTTTTGCTACTGGTTCTGTGGGCGTGGCTTGCTGGGCATGGTGTGGCTGGGTGGGCGTGGCTTTCTGGGAGTGGCAGGGGAAGGATACTGTAAAATCCCCATTCCCTCCCCGCTCCAGGGGAAGGTTAGTGCAAAATCTCCATTCCCTCCCAATCAGCTGGGACTCGGGAGGCAGAGAATAGATGGAGGGGCATGGCCAGCCAGAGGTGGTATTTACCGGTTCTCCGAAGTACTCAAAATTCCTTCTACCGGTTCTCCAGAACTGATCAGAACATGCTGAATACCACCTCTGCAGAAGATGGGTCTGAGTCAACATGTAAGGGGAAAGAGAGGTCCCTGAAGTTTTTCGGGCTAGATTTTGGAAGTGGCTTGCCCTGGCTTTCTTTTTCCTAGGGTGAGGAGAAAAGGACTGGTCCAAAGTCACCTGAATGAGTTTGTGTCCAAAGAACAATACCAGAGGTCGGCAACTTTAAACACTCACAGAGCCATTTGGACCCGTTTCCCACAGAAAAGAAAACACCGGGAGCCACAAAGGTCCTAACCGGAAGCCCTCCATTCAATTCTGGAGCTGACCAGAAGTCCGGATCCCCCACCATAGAGTCTCCTCCTAGCATGGCGTCCTTTTTCCTCTACCTGTCATAATCGAAAGCCCAATCAATTGGGGAGCTGACCGGAAAACTCGCTCCTTGCCATAGAGCCTCCTCCTGGCGCGTCGTGCTTCTTCCCCGCTAACTGGAAGGTCCTCTCAAAATTGTGGCATCAACGTCAACAGGGAGCCACAACAGAGGGATGAAAGAGCCACATGCGGCTCCAGAGCCGCAGGGCTGCTGACCAATGACTTAGACTTATGTACCGCTTCATCGTGTTTCACAGCACTCTCTAAGTCAGGGGTGTTAAACCCAAGGTCTGTGGGCAGGATTTGGCCTACAGGATTTGGCCTACAGAAACAGGTTTATTGATGCATCGAGTTCAGCGTGCTAACACACCAAAATCTGAACTGCCTGGGCTCTGCCCAGGACACTACTTTTATGCCGTGTTCCACACTGTGCATTCTCAAGGCGTTTCCATGGTTCCACCACAAAAGCGCGTAGGACAAAATCGCGCTCGACAAAAGCGCGCTGTGACGTCATCACAGCGCGACGAAAAAGATCGAAAAATGTAAAAATAAAGCGAAAACCTTACCCTAAGCCCCCCAAACCTAACCCTAAACCTAACCCTAAACCTAACTCTTAACCTAACCCTAAACCTAACCCTAAACCTAACCGTTAAAGTAACGAAAAACCTAACGCTAACCCTTATCCTAACCCTAACGCTAACGCTAACGCTCTAAAGCTAACCCTAACCCTTAACCTAACCCTAACCCTAACCCTAAACCTAACCCTTACCTTTATGTGAATCGGCTTGCTTTAATTTAATTTTTATTAATTTTTATTTGAATTTTTCGATCTTTTTCGTCGCGCTGTGATGACGTCAAAGGCGCGATTTTGTCGATCGCGCTTTTGCCGTCCGCGCTTTTGACGGGTCACGGTTTCCATACACGAAACAAACATGACATCTCGAAAAGGAGAAGTTCATTTTGGAATGTTACAAACAGAGAAGTACATGGGAAAAATACAAAAAGAGAAGTTCCTATAATGTCTGAAGCTATCGGCCGTTTCACCTCTGTTCTATCTTACACCCACGCCTGGCTTCCTGTGCCCCTCCTTCGCAGCGTCTTGCCACACTGTTCCCGTAAGATTTGTAATACTCATAAGGAAGTTGGAGAGAAAGTTCACTCAAGCTAAAGATCAAGCTAATATGAAATTATAAGTTCCAGCCTATTAAGACCACCTAACCTGGCCCAGCCACTGGTGGGTTTACCTGTGCACCCCCTCCTGCCTCAGGACTAGAACTCCCAGTCTCCTGATATCTACTCTAGTGCCCTCACTGCTAGGCCAATTAGTCTTTCTCATAGACTTTACCAGTTGGGGAAACCTACCTGTTCACACATGCAATGCGCCTTATCTGCTCCATCAAAGATCTAGCAGGTGCATTTGGAGACCAGACTAAACTCATTTAGCGATAAGCCTTGATTGGGCATTCTGGTTTGTTTTTGTTTCGTTGCAGATTAGCCTGTTGCGAGGAGCCCACGCAGAAGGAATACAGCCAATGATAGATATACCCTGAAAGCTAAGAAGTTCTTTGGACTGAATGTTCTCCGCCGATTCAGTTTCGGGGAGATAACTTCAGCTTTTGGTGCCACGGAGAAAGATGAGGCCCTGTCACATAGTATCTGCATATTTATCTGCAGAACCATTTCTCTCTTTCTCTTATGTAATGCTTCTCCACACTCAACAGAAGTTTGCAAAAGTAGAGAAGGTGCAGGAAGGAAAGTAGCTGGATGGGCAGACTCAGGGTTGTGGGGCCGTAGAAAATGAACCTTCCCTTCCCTTTCCTCCCCTCTCCCTCTCCTTTCCCTTCCCTTGCCCTTGTTTTCATTCTCCTTTCCTTTCCTTTCCTTTCCTTTCCTTCCCTTTCCCTTTCCCGTTCCTGTCCTTTCCTTTCCTTTCCTTTCCTGTCCTGTCCTGTCCCTTCCCTTTCTGTTATCATTCTTTCCTTTCCTTTCTTTCCTTTCTTTCCTTTCTTTCCTTTCTTTCCTTTCCTTTCCCTTCCTTTCCTTCCCTTCCCTTTTCTTTTCCCTTTCCTTTCCTTTCCCTTCCCTCCCCTTCCCTTTCCTTTCCTTTCCTTTTCCCTTTCCTTTCTTTTCCCTTCCTTTCCCTTCCCTTCCCTCCCCTCCCCTTCCTTCCTTTCTTTCCCTTCCCTTCCCTTTTCCCTTTCCCCTTCCCTTCCCTTCCTTCCCTTTCCTTTTCCCTTTCCTTTCTTTTCCCTTCCTTCCCTCCCTTCCCTTCCCTTCCTTTCCTTCCTTTCCCTTTCCTTTCCTTTCCCTTTCCTTTCCTGTCCTGTCCTGTCCTGTCCTCCTGTCCTGTCCTGTTCCTTTCTGTTATCATTTTCCTTTCCTTTCCTTTCCTTTCCTTTCCTTTCCATCCTGTCCTGTCCTGTTTGCAAAGCATTTGCAAGGGACTAAGGAACAAACAAGGAAAATTCTCACGCTAAATGACTCATCTGGGTGCTTTGCCATGAAAAAACACTTGTTCTACCACTGAACTGTAGCATGTTCCATTGAGCTAATGGTAGAAGTGGGGGGAAATTGCAGGATATCCATTCAGACTAAGAGAGGAAGAAGAGGAGGAGGAGGAGGAGGAGGAGGAGGAGGAGGAGGAGGAGGAGGAGGAGGAGGAGGAGGAGGAGGTGGTGGTGGTGGTGGAGGAGGAGGAGGACAGTCTTGAGAAACATCTAACTCAGCTATGCAAATCTATCCAGACTGATGGTGAAAAAAAATAATAGTTTGTAGTGGTTGCAGATAGCTGGATGCTTAGCATGTTTTCCATTTTAGTTCACTCCAGAGTCCTTTCGCTGATGATACAGCAACTCATAATGATCTGAAAGCAGAGTGCATATTTAGCTGCATCTCAGGTGCTGCAAGAATGAGCTTCATGTAGGACAGGGCTCAGCAAACCACGGCTCTGGAGCTGCATGTGGTTCTTTCATCCCCCTGTTGCAGCTCCCTGTCACTGGTCAGCACC
The DNA here is from genome assembly GCF_051295495.1 of Thamnophis sirtalis. Taxonomy (NCBI): domain Eukaryota; kingdom Metazoa; phylum Chordata; class Lepidosauria; order Squamata; family Natricidae; genus Thamnophis; species Thamnophis sirtalis. The sequence continues at coordinate 4,859,828 of NW_028261382.1, forward strand.
ACGATATTGAGAGGACCTTCCAGTTGGGGGAGAGGGAAGCATGGCGTGCCAGGAGGAGGCTCGATGGCAAGGATTTCCAGCTCAGCTCCCCCAATGGATAGGGCTTTCAGTGAGGACAGGTGGAGAAAAAAGGACACCACACTAGGAGGAGACTCTATGGTGGGGGAACCGTACTTCTGATTGACAGAGGAAAAAGGATGCCATGATAGGAGGAGACTCTATAGTGGGGGGAACCCAATTTCTGGTTGACAGAGGAAAAAGGATGCCATGCTAGGAGGAGACTCTATGGTGGGGGAACTGGACTTCTGGTTGAAAGAGGAAAAAGGATGCCATGCTAGGAGGAGACTCTATGGTGGGGGAACCGGACTTCTGGTTGACAGAGGAAAAAGGATGCCATGCTAGGAGGAAGAGCCGAGGTGGCACAGTGGTTAAATGCAGCACTGCAGGCTACTTCAGCTGACTGCAGTTCTGCAGTTTGGCTGTTCAAATCTCACCCGCTCAAGGTTGACTCAGCCTTCCATCCTTCCGAGGTGGGTAAAATGAGGACCCGGATTGCTGTTGGGGGCAATATGCTGACTCTGTAAACTGCTTAGAGAGGGCTGAAAGCCTTATGAAGTGGTATATAAGTCTAACTGCTATTGCTATTGCTATTGCTCTATGGTGGGGGAACCAGACTTCTGGTTGACAGAGGAAAAAGGATGCCATGCTAGGAGGAGACTCTATGGTAGGAGGAAATCGGATTTCTGGTCAGCTCCAGAATTGAAAGAGGGGGATTCCGATTAGGACCTTTGCAGCTCTTTGAGTGTTTAAGGTTACCGGCCCCTGCTCCAGATGGTGTTCCACTCGCTAGCTCTTCTTTCATCCGGTGAGGACCTTTGTGGCTCCCGGTGTTTTCTTTTCTGTGGGAAACAAGCCCAAATGGCTCTTTGAGCGTTTAAAGTTGCCGAGCCCTTATGTAGGAGAAGAGACGAGATTTGACAGAGTTGGAGGTCTGCCCTTGATGTGAGGAATTAAGGGGCTGGGAAGGGAAGGGGAGACTTCTCTAATCACCAGATTAAAAGGAAGTCTGGTGGGAGACATTCTCACAAACAGGAATCACACCTGGGTAGTAAGTAACCTGGGGAGCAGCATTTCAACTCCTTCAAAGAAACTCTACTTTGAAGAATTTGCCAGCAACGAGGCTGGGAAATTCCAGTTGCAAGTTCAAAAGCTATTTACTCCGAGACAAACAAAAGCGATAAGCCATTGAAATCTTGCAATGTTCTTCCTTTCTTCATCTCATCCAGCTGTGTGGAATTCAGTATGTCTAATTTAATGAAAAGAAGGCCTAGGCATGATAGGGTAGTATTGTATCAGTATTTGAGAGATGGCCACTAAGAAGAGGGAGTCACGCTATTCTCCAAAGCAACTGGACTTCTGGTTGGCAGAGGAAAAAGGACGTCTTGCTAGGAAGAGACTCTATGGTGGTGGTGGTGGTGGAAACTGGACTTCTGGTTGGCAGAGGAAAAAGGACGCCGTGCTAGGAAGAGACTCTATGGTGGTGGTGGTGGTGGAAACTGGACTTCTGGTTGGCAGAAGAAAAAGGATGCCATGCTAAGAAGAGACTCTATGGTGGATGGGTGGAAACTGGACTTCTGGTTGGCAGAGGAAAGAGGACGCCATGCTAGGAAGAGACTCTATGGTGGTGGTGGTGGTGGTGGAAACTGGACTTCTGGTTGGCAGAGGAAAGAGGACGCCGTGCTAGGAAAAGACTCTATGGTGGTGGTGGTGGTGGAAACTGGACTTCTGGTTGGCAGAGGAAAAAGGATGCCACGCTAAGAAGAGACTCTATGGTGGATGGGTGGGAACCAGACTTCCGGTCGGCAGAAGAAAAAGGATGCCACGCTAGGAAGAGACTCTATGGTGGTGGTGGTGGTGGAAACTGGACTTCTGGTTGGCAGAGGAAAAAGGACGCCGTGCTAGGAAGAGACTCTATGGTGGTGGTGGTGGTGGAAACTGGACTTCTGGTTGGCAGAGGAAAAAGGACGCCGTGCTAGGAAGAGACTCTATGGTGGTGGTGGTGGTGGAAACTGGACTTCTGGTTGGCAGAAGAAAAAGGATGCCATGCTAAGAAGAGACTCTATGGTGGATGGGTGGAAACTGGACTTCTGGTTGGCAGAGGAAAGAGGACGCCATGCTAGGAAGAGACTCTATGGTGGTGGTGGTGGTGGTGGAAACTGGACTTCTGGTTGGCAGAGGAAAGAGGACGCCGTGCTAGGAAAAGACTCTATGGTGGTGGTGGTGGTGGAAACTGGACTTCTGGTTGGCAGAGGAAAAAGGATGCCACGCTAAGAAGAGACTCTATGGTGGATGGGTGGGAACCAGACTTCCGGTCGGCAGAAGAAAAAGGATGCCACGCTAGGAAGAGACTCTATGGTGGTGGTGGTGGTGGAAACTGGACTTCTGGTTGGCAGAGGAAAAAGGACACCGTGCTAGGAAGAGACTCTATGGTGGGGAAACCAGATTTCTGGTCGGCTCCAGAATTGAAAGGAGGGTTTCCGATTAGGATCTTTGTGGCTCTTTGAGGGTTCCAGGTTGCCGACCCCTGGCCTAGATGGGGCTCCACTCACTAGCTCTTCTTTCACAACTTCATTTGGGCCCCATTTTCTTTTCCTCATTCTTGCTACTTCCTCTCCTACCCATGCAGGCCTCCCGAAGGCTTCAGCTGGACTTGAGGGCTGATCCTGAAGTCCACCCTTGGGTGCTGTGCCTGCCGCTCGCCCCCCCCCCCCCCCCCCCGCGAGCCTCGCCCACCAGGGTCTCCTCTTTGATTTGTGGCCACGGCAGGTAATCGCCGGAACTGGATGCGAAGCAAGGTGCCCATTCAACGCTATCGCAGCTTGATAAATGGCATTTCGCTGGGAAACAATAGCACAGCTTGTGCAGGCATCAAGGGCAGCGAAGGATATCGCTGAATGCTTAATACCAGCTCCTGATCTCCGGAATTGACAAGGGAAGCGAGGGAACAAGGCTGGAATATTCAAAGTACGGGGTTTTTTCCCCCCTCCTGTAGGGTGAGACCTGCCCCTGGCTCTCCTCCCATCATGTCATCCCTTCTTTCTTAGCCAAGATGATGTTCATGATGTTTGTTGTTGTTGTTGTTGTTGTTGTTGTTATTGTTGTGCTGGTTATTTCCTTTCCACTTCCATTTCTTTCTCTTTGTGTGTGTTTGTGTGTGTCTGTGCGCACACATACACACACACATTCCCACCTGGCTTTCTAACATGTAAAATGAGTTATGTTCTGAAGCTCTTTTTATATGGATAGCCTTCCTTCCTTCCTTCCTTCCTTCCTTCCTTCCTTCCTTCCTTCCTTCCTTCCTTCCTTCCTCCATCCCTTCCTTATTTCTTCCCTTCCTTCTTTATTTCCTCCCTCCCTTCCTTATTTTCTCCCTCCCTCCCTTCCTCTCTCCCTCCCTTCTTCCTCCCTCCCCTTCCTTATTTCCTTCCTCCCTCCCTTCTTCCTCCCTCCCTTTCTCCCTCCCTCATTCCTTCCTCCCTCCCTTATTTCCTCCCTTCTTCCTTCCTCCCTCCCTTCCTCCCTTCCTTTCTTCTTCCTCCCTTCCTCCTTGAAGAGCCAAGGTGGCGCAGTGGTTAGGGTGCAGTACTGCAGGCCACTTCAGCTGACTGCAGTTCTGCAGTTCAGCGGTTCAAATCTCACCGGCTCAAGGTTGACTCAGCCTTCCATCTTTCCGAGGTGGGGGAAATGAGGACCCAGACTGTGGGGGCGATATGCTGACTCTGTAAACCGCTTAGAGAGGACTGAAAGCCCTATGAAGCGGTATATAAGTCTAAGTGCTATAGCTATTGCTATTCCTTATTTCCTCCCTCCCTTCTTCCTCCCTCCCTCCCTTTCTTCCTCCCTCCCTCCCTCATTCCTTCCTCCCTCTCTTATTTCCTCCCTCCTTCCTTCTTCCTTCCTCCCTTTTTTCATTCTTCCTTCCTCCCTTCATTCATTCTTCCTCCCTCCCTTCTTCCTCCCTCCCTTCTAACTCTCTCCCTCCCTTTCTTCCTCCCTCCCTCCCTTTCTTCTTCCCTCCCACCTTCATTCCTTCCTCCCTCCCTCCCTTATTTCCTCCCTCCTTCCTTCTTCTTTCCTCCCTGCCTTCCTTCTCCCTCCCTCCCTCCCTCCCTTATTTCCTCCCTCCTTCTTCCCTTCTTTCCTGAACTCAGATGGACACCAAGAAAGCAAAGGAACTAGGTTACAGTTTGCACACATTGGAAGCATGGAGGATAAAAACAGAAGAAAAGCAATCCCTCCCTTCTCTTTTGCGGAAACTATTTTGGACACCTACAATACCTTTAGAGCTATTGATTAATCAGTAATCATCCTAGGAGAAATTCAGCCGTTGTCCAGTATACGGCATCTCTCCAAAAAAACAAAACACAACCCCCTCCCAATCCTTCCAATTAAGCTGTCTTCTTCCCACTCCCTCCCTTGGTCCACCCGGACTGTTTATTCTGCCCTTTCTCTGTCCACATTCCCCCCCCCCACCTCCTTCCTTCAGCACTATTATTTTCTTCAAGGTCCGATGGGCATCTTATTCTGGAGGGCTTGAAAATAATCTCCGGCTATCAAGAGACCATCTCTGTCCATTAGTTCCCATTGATGAAACATCAGATGACCACCGTGGACCATTACTCAGCAATCAGCTTGTTAAAAAAGAAGAAAAAGAAAGAGCTTATCTGTCAACAGCCATAAAAATATATATTTATGGTATAACTGCTGGGGTTGATTGCGCAGAGGCCCCGGGAACATGGCAGGCCGTTTGAAGAAGATAAAAACAAAACAAAAAACAGCGAGGAAACAGGCCGAGCTAAGCAATTTAGACACTATAAATGTGTTCCATATTCTCCGATAATGATGGGAAGAGATTCGGAGCCTGTTATGGTCCGGACTTCCTGGCAAGCATCTTATAGCAGTTAGCAATAGCAATAGCAGTTCGACTTATATACCGCTTCATAGGGCTTTCAGCCCTCTCTAAGCGGTTTACAGAGTCAGCATATCACCCCCAACAACAATCCGGGTCCTCATTTTACACACCTCGGAAGGATGGAAGGCTGAGTCAACCTTGAGCCGGTGAGATTTGAACCGCTGAACTGCAACTAGCAGTCAGCTGAAGTAGCCTGCAGTACTGCACTCTAACCACTGCGCCACCTTGGCTCTTATTTTTAGGAAAAAGCTAGAATTAATGATCTAGACCCCTGGATGGGGAAACCAATGGCACACAGGCCTGAAGTGCATGCGTAGCCATGTTGATCAGCACATGCCTTCGGAGGTTGTGGGAGCTTCATCCCTGGAGGCTTTCAAGAAGAGACTGGACTACCATCTATCAGAAATGGTGTAGGGTCTCCTGCTTGGGCAGGGGGTTGGACTAGATGACCTAGAAGGTCCCTTCCAACTCTGTTAATCTGTGAATTAATATTTGATAACCTTTGCTGTGCCTCCTTCCAGCTCTGGCCCTTCTCCATCTTCTCATCCCCCTTCTTCCTGATGCTGTCGTTTGGCACTGCTACATCTCTCCCCATCACTGTCTTCTGGTCCTTGTCTATGAATAATTGGCAGGAATCTTGGTTGCTCCTCAAGAGGTTTCCACTCACATCCCCGTACTCCATGTTGGGAACACCCCTCCTTGAGTATTGCTTCCATGTAGCTTTAAATGCATGGAGAAAATGGTGAAAGGGGAAATAGCAATAGCAATAGCAGTTAGACTTATATACCGCTTCATAGGGCTTTCAGCCCTCTCTAAGCGGTTTACAGAGTCAGCATATTGCCCCCAGCAACAATCCGGGTCCTCATTTTACCCACCTCGGAAGGATGGAAGGCTGAGTCAACCCTGAGCCGGTGAGATTTGAACCGCCGAACTGCAGATAGCAGTCAGCTGAAGTGGCCTGCAGTACTGCACTCTAACCACTGTGCTACCTCGGCTCCAGTGAAATGGTGAAATGGTGAACTGCAAGATCCGGTCCTTGGCAACATGTTTAACGGCCACCGGGAGGGAGTCGCTGAGCCGCATCCCGGCATAGACGGCGCCGAAGCCGCCGCTCCCGATCAGCACTACCAGGCGGTAGCGCGTCTCCAAGGCCACCTTCCCTAAGCATGCAGGCTCCTGTTGCGCGGCGTCCTGGGCCAGGGTCCCTTCAGAAGAACCCTGGTGGTGGCAGGTGGGTCCCTGAGCCACAAGCATGGCCAGCCAAAACAGCGGGACCCCCTCCCAGGCTGTTCTGTTTTTACTACCTGTCCCCCAGGAGTGGGGTGAAGGCTCTAAGAAGCATGAGTAGGGAGAGGGAGGAGAGTTGCCTATTGTTTTAAACTCCTCAGAGGGAAGATGGGATCTACCTCTAATGCGATCAATAAAAATGCATCTCCAGCTTGTTCTTTAACCAACCCCAGGGCTATAATTGAGAACATCATGTGCAGGTCATGCTTGGCTTGTATTTGTGTTCCAAGAACAGGGCGTTCAAAAGAAGGGAAGAGTCAACATATACACTGTGCCGACAGTATTATTCCAAGACCCTGACTAATTTGAAGCTTCTCGAAGTTTATACCTTTCATTTTTCTAGGAGAGGGTTGGGTTTGAACTACCTACCCCGGGAAGCTAGAAAACGGGGTTGAAAAGGAAGGATTTGTTCTTGTTTGCAAACAGGGCCGGATTTTCCTATAGGCGAACTAGGCTCCAGCCTAGGGCCTCAAGATCAAGAGGGGCCTACATTCAAATTCTTAGCAAAATTAAAATTACACGATTCTAAAAACAGGGAACACTAAAACACTGAACCGAAAATAAGGAGAAATTCTAGGCATATGACTAATAAACAAACATAAAAATGTATTGGTTAAGATCGTTCCAGCGCCGCGGCAGTTGGGGAGCCCGCCCACGTTCCCGGCACCGGCGGTCGGGCGAGAGGCGCGGCCGCTCCCAGTAGCCGCCCCGTCGACGCGGAGCCCACCAGCGGCCAGGCAGGTGAGGGCGAGGGGGCCGAGCCGGGCAGTTGAGCGCAGCAGGGGAGGCGGCTGGCCTCGCTGCCTTTGCCGCAGAGCAGAGCCGCCCTCCATCGGGAGGCCAGCTATATATATTGATATATATCACAGTAATGATGTATTTTATTGTCTGTCATGTAATTTACAAACTTAAAAATGGGAGGTGAAAGGGCCTCATAAGTGGAATAGCCTAGGGCCTCTTTTCATCTAAATCCGGCCCTGTTTGCAAACTCTGTTTCTGTCATTCTTCTTCTTCTTCTCCTCCTCCTCCTCCTCCTCCTCCTCCTCCTCCTCCTCCTCCTCCCCCCTCTGCTATTGCCCTCACTTGCCTGAGCTGGAGAAACTCTGCTTGGGGAGCCATGAAGTTGGCATGCTCAGTGATTCCCTCCCTCTTTTTGGGAGAGGGAATGCTGATTACGCAACCATTGTCCTTGTCTTCCCATTTCTTTTGAAGCCAGGCTCTACCTACAATTGGTTGGGAGGGCCCAGAGGGATAAGAAAGAGCAGGAACACAGAAAGAACAGATCTCGATGTCAACCGTTGGGAAGACAGCCTTCGGATTCACGGATGCTTTTTCTTCTAGGATGTAGCAATAGCAATAGCAGTTAGACTTATATACCGCTTCATAGGGCTTTCAGCCCTCTCTAAGCGGTTTACAGAGTCAGCATATCGCCCCCAACAACAATCCGGGTCCTCATTTCACCCACCTCGGAAGGATGGAAGGCTGAGTCAACCCTGAGCCGGTGAGATTTGAACCGCTGAACTGCAGATAACAGTCAGCTGAAGTGGCCTGCAGTACTGCACCCTAACCACTGCACCACCTCGGTGGTGGGATCGACCGCCCGCAAGGAGGGACCTGGAGAGGAAGGTGGGGCCATGTGGTCACCATTTGCAATCTTCCCAGCTAGCTTCAGCCAAGCAAAATCCAGGAGGGAAGCCAAATTCTCTTTAACCCGCATCCCTCTTTAAGTTCAGAGGGACGCTGGGGCTCAGGGGCTAAGATGCTGAGCTTGTCGATCAGAAAGGCTGGCAGTTCGGTGGTTCGAATCCCTAGTGCCGCGTAACGGAGTGAGCTCCCGTCACTTGTCCAACTTATGCCAACCTAGCAGTTCGAAAGCACGTAAAAATGCAAGAAAAATAGGGACCACCTTTGGTGGGAAGGGAACAGCATTCTGTGCGCCTTGTGGATTGAGTCATGCTGGCCACATGACCACAGAGACATCTTCAGACAATGCTGGCTCTTCGGCTTTGAAGCGGAGATGAGCAACACCCCCTAGGGTCGGGAATAACTAGCGCATAGGTGTGAGGGGAACCTTTGCCTTTAAATCAATATTAAATACTAAATCCATTGTTATTGGTGTATATTGTGGCTCGGCAGGAAAACAGTGGCTTGACACATGTTTGCTGGGATGAATAACCCAGATTTCTAAAGTTGGGAAGGACTGGAAGCAGAAAATCATGATGTCTCTGTGTGTGTTTGTGTGTGTGTGTGTTTGTGTTTGTGTGTGTGTGTGTGTGTGTGTGTAGGGGGAGAGAAAACCCAGCAGGGAAGATGGCAAGAAAATTCAACAGCAGACAAATCTCTCCAGAATTCCACAGAACAGTGGAAGTATTATGAAAAAATATCCCCTTGATTAACATGTTGATGGAATAAGCACTTCCCTGCGAAGGCCGAGTCATAAATCATATCCCATTTTGCTTTTACAAAGGGAAAGAAATAAATCTAAGGGAGGTTTAAGCAGAGATGTTCAACAGCTATGAATCCAGATCGTACTGCCTGGGGAGAGGGGTGCTAGTCCCCCGTTGATTTTGAAAATATGGGATGGAGGGAGAGAGGGCACACTGTCTAACTACAGAACCGAGAGGGGCTACTAAGGATATCTGTCTAATCTCCCAGGTCCCTGGAGAAGTTGCCCCATGACTATGTAGGACAGATGGAGAGGAAGCTAACCACCAGATTGCAAGAACGCAAGTGAGAGATCTGACGAGGAGACCCAAACTAATTGGTAGCCTCACGCTGCAATGTGAAACGAGGACATGCATTCAATTTTGCAGTTACTAAGATTGCCGGATGAGCAGGTACAAAAACAGCCAGGGAAGAGATTGGAGCCTGGGAAACAGGCCTCTCATCAGTCAATAGGATTTCTGATTTACCACCAGCTTATCACGTACTTAGGAGGTGAGGGCTTGGCAGCGCAAGGAAACAACAACCAACAACTTAGTAGGTATCCATCCACACCTTAATCAACAACTAAAAAGCCACACACAACAGGCACTGTATAAATACCACACATGGGATAGCCCAAAGTGCACACACTGCCAGAGAGAAGTTCCCTGAGGATGGGTTCTTGCACGAGTCCAAAAGCTCAGAAGACTAAACCTCTAGTCCTGGTGACCGACTCAGATTGGATCCTGTCTGGGGAAGTCCTCATTAAAGCAATAGCAATAGCAATAGCAGTAGACTTATATACCGCTTCATAGGCCTTTCAGGCCTCTCTAAGCGGTTTACAGAGAGTCAGCATATTGCCCCCAACAATCTGGGTCCTCATTTTACCCACCTCGGAAGGATGGAAGGCCGAGTCAACCCTGAGCCGGTGAGATTTGAACCGCTGACCTGCTGATCTAGCAGTAGCCTGCAGTGCTGCATTTAACCACTGCGCCACCTTGGCTCTGAGTAGGGTGTCCACCCACTGATTGAATACATCTCATGAAGATAAGTCCACCTCCGTCTTGGTCATTAGTACCACTGCTGAACTGCTCTTCCTGGGGATTTCCCACAAACCAGAAGTTCTATTTCTATTGATGAAGCCCAATATTTATATCTCGCTAGTGACTCTTATTCAAGATCCCCCCCCCTTTCCTCACCATGACAACTTTATGAGTTGACAGTGGTTGACCATTCTACTTGAGACAATCAAGTTGTCAGGGTTCCAAGTAAGCCCTCTCTAAGCGGTTTACAGAGTCAGCATATTGCCCCCAACAATCTGGGTCCTCATTTCACCCACCTCGGAAGGATGGAAGGCTGAGTCAACCCTGAGCCGGTGAGATTTGAACCGCCGAACTGCAGATAGCAGTCAGCTGAAGTGGCCTGCAGTACCGCACTCTACCCACTGCGCCACCTCGGCTAAAGTTGGAATTGGGAAAGGAGGAAAGCTCGCCTCTCTCTGGTTGTGTCCCGATCAAGACTGCCTTCCTCTCTGCCGTCCACAAACTCAACGCAACAAGTCCGACCGAAGTTCTTATTCTCTGCTTAGAAAAAAGCTCGAGCCAAAATAGGACTTGAATATCTGTTGCTTTTTCTTTTGTTACCTGTTAGCCTTTTGGCATTTCCCGGGAGCAGCTGGCGTACTCTTTCTTCCCTCCGCTTGTTATTCTGCACCGCTCTGAAAACAAGGTTTTGTTGTTCTTAGCATTCATCTCTAAACTTAGCTCATCCTGACCTTTCCTTTCTCGACACCGTCTCTACAAATCCAAGTTACTCGGATGTACTTACATGGGGAGGGTTAACCTTCTTCCTTCTCTCTCCCCCCCCCTGCCCCCGGTATATTATTTTCAAGTTTTCATTGCATTTGTGTTTTTTTGCAGGGTTCGGTTGAGTTCTCCCTACAGGCAGTTGTTTGCAATTCTGCTTGGTCTTCTCCTTTTGAAAGAATTGCCCACAATCCTGAGCTGGTTTCGACCGCCCTCCCACCTCCCTCCAAACCCACCCCCCCACCCCCCCGAGATTGTTCCTATCCACTTTCTCTCCAAGGGCTGACACGTTCTTTTTATCTTGTGTATCAGGGTCAGGCTTAAAAGAAGGGGGTTTATATATATGAAAGAAGAGGTCTGCGAAGCTTCAAAAGAGTTCTTTGCTTGGGATTGGATTTCCATTGATGCACTGGTTTTGCAAACTGATGCACTCTGCTTTTTGATCTGCGCTTTTATTTTTTTTTAACCCTAGATTGAAAGGCTGGAGTGAAAACTCCATATTGCTTCACTTGGCATCATTCCGAGCCCTGGTCTGGCTCTTTCAATGTCCAAATTGTCCAACTCCATCTGGGTCCAGTCAATTATTCCTGCAGACTATCGAAGCACAGGTATAGCCCAGGTATTTATGGCTTTTATTATTATTATTATTTTAAAGAGCCTTTCCTCTCTTCTGGATGAATGACCCTAAAGGGAGAAGATGCGCCTGGAATGCGTGGCGCTTGCACAACAATTCTCTTTCATTGGGCTCTAACACAAAGCACGCATACCATTGAAGTGCAACATGATTCACTTGAGATTCTATGGCATTAGCAGGAAGAATGGCTGCAGCATAATTGGCCTGCCTTAATAACGTCAGGCACAAAAGCGTGAGGGTTTTGTTTTTTTTTAAGAAAAAATGTTGGGAACAATAATCCCAAATTAGCTGCAGGGATTGGGTCTTTGATGAGTTGGAGGTTCTCCTTGAACTGACATGAGATGAGCTAGCAGACTCATTCCCACACCTCATTTCAGTGTGTGTTTTTGTGTGTGTGTGTGTGTGTGTGTTTTAAAAAGCACTAATCCTGCGAGTCCCTAGGACTGCAAGGCAATCCAACTGGTCAGTCCTAGAAGAGATCAACCCTGGCTGCTCTTTAGAAGGCCAGATCCTGAAGAGGAAACTCAAAGACTTTGGCCACCTGATGAGAAGGAAGAAGGACTCCCTGGAGAAGAGCCTCATGCTGGGAACGATGGAGGGCAAAAGAAGAAGGAGACAGCAGAGAAGGAGGTGGTTGGATGGAGTCACCGAAGGAGCTGGCATGAGCTTAAATGGACTCCAGAGGATGGTAGAAGACAGGAAGGCCTGGAGGAACATTGTCCATGGGCTCGCGATGGGTCGGACACAACTTCACAACTAACAACAACAACAATCAAATAATATGAAGAGAGAAAGAGAGGGAGAAGGAATAGTGGAGAGGAGGAGAAAAGAGAAGGGGGGAGGAGGAGGAGGAAGAAGAAAGAAGAGGAAGAAGAAAAACAAGAACAAGGAGACGGAGAAGGAGGTGGCTGAATGGAGTCACCGAAGCAGTTGGCGTGAGCTTAAATGGACCTCAGAGGATGGTAGAGGACAGGAAGGCCTGGAGGAACATTGTCCATGGGGTTGCGATGGGTCAACAATCTGTGCAAAAGAGCCATGACATCCAAACAAAAAAATAAATAAATAATAATTCCCACCCCTATCATCTTGCAAGGGACCATGGATTACTGTTATAAATAAAAACACGGAGCAATAACATTAAGTAAGCATCTAGCAAGCACCATGGATTAGAATGGCGCTCTTTAATTGGGGCCGCCGGTCGGGAAGAAAGGGGTGGGCTTCAAAAATTTCAGCAACGGATTCTCTGCCCGGTTGCTGGGTGGGCGTGGCCATAGTGGGCATGGCCTAGTCAGCCTCCTGCACTATGGCGGGAGCACCATTTTTGCCTTTCACAGGCTTCAGAGACTTTTCTTAAGCCTCGGGGGGGGGGGCGAAAACTGCCCTCCCCGGGCTCCAGAGGCCCTCTGGAGATGAGAAATGGTTTTTGGCCTTCCAGAACGTCCGGGAGGCCCGTTTTCCCCACTTCCCGAGCCTCTGTGTAGGCCGTGCATCTACCTCGCGTCCAAAATGGTCCGCGTGGAGACTCTTGGGAGAGGTGGGGCAGGGTGGGAGAGGTGAGCAGGGTGGGCGTGGCTAGCCAGGGGTGGGATTTGGAGGTTCTCTGAACCCGCTACAACATTAGCTACAGATTCTCCCAAACCCGGGCAAACCTTTAGCTGCGCAACCCTGGATCAGGGTGACCGTCGTAGATGGGATAATTTCCGCTTTGCATTGCTTTCTGACGTGGTCCACCAACCTGAATTAAAGCAGTAAATTCTGGATTTTAAACCCTCGTGATTAACATTCACATTTCTTGAATTAGTGGGGGAGAGAAGCACATCAAAAATCTACACATTCTGGACTCCCCCAGTGGATTCCAAGCTGAATCACGGTTCTAAGGATCCCTTGGCAGTGAATTATAATATGCTATATAGTTTTTGTGTAAAAATGAAATTTACAGTACACGTTTAAAGAGAATTTGGAAAGAGGCTGAGTCATAATTATGCCACAGGGAGGCCAATTAAACATTTTTACCTTTATTAAAACCCAACTTCCTACGTTTCTTACTTTGCAATACAAAATACTTTCCTAATGAGACTTGTCACCTGTGGATATTTGTGCTTTAAAAATTGGGGATGTGGCGTTCACGGGGGTAAATCTTTTCCACGTGAAGAGAAACAATCAGCACACAAGTATTACGCCAGAATCATAAATGCAGTGCTACAAGTGGTAGAAACCTCTTTTTTTTAAAGAACTGTTTTTAATTTTAGAATCCCTAGATAACAATAAAAAGGTGGTCCAGTGGCTAGGATGCTGAGCTTGTCGATCAGAAAGGTCGGCAGTTTGGCGGTTCGAATCCCTAACGCCACGTAATGGACTGAGCTCCTGTTACTTGTCTGAGCTTCTGTCAACCTAGCAGTTCGAAAGCACGTAAAAATGCAAGTAGAAAAATAGGGACCACCTTTGGTGGGAAGGGAACAGCGTTCCATGCGCCTTCGGCATTGAATCATGCCAGCCACATGATCACAGAGACGTCTTCGGACAGCGCTGGCTCTTTGGCTTTGAAACGGAGATGAGCACCGCCCCCTAAATTTGGGAACAACTAGCAGATATGTGTGAAGGGAATCTTTACCTTTTCCTAGATGACAATAGGAAAAACATATCGATTACCAATATGTATTGCTTTTTTTTATTTTAACTTCCAGGGTCCATGTTAAATAGCAAAGATATTCCTCAATTCGGTCAAGTTTACTCATGCTTGTCAAGATGTTACAATAGTTCAGAAATTGGATGGGTATCATATCATATTCCTAGAAGAAATACACAATGAAATACACAAAGCATCCCTTAGCAAACGAATTGGCTAATTTTATTATGCATTGGAATCCAGATTGAATTCATATATATTTATTTGGAAGACATTTATCGGTTGACTGATTGGATTCCGAGCTCCTAGAATAGAAGTTCGTTTTAGTTCAATTTAGAAAAAGACACGGTTAGTTCTCTTTGGGGCGTAGTAGGAGGAGCTTAGATGTTATTCGTCTTTCAGATTTGATTCACCGTCTGACAGGTTTCCACTGCTATCATTCAAGGACTCCAGTCTCAAGACTTCACCTTGACTGAAGTCAAATCATTTCAACTACACAATCTTGAGTTTACTGTCACTGAAACGAAAAAAATCCTCTGAGCCAAGTTTAAGTTTAAGTTTAATGGAATTTATATGCCGCCCAATCCCGAAGGACTCCGGGCGGCTTACAAAAAGAAGAGGAAAAAAGAAATAATAAAAAAAGGCAGATTTAAAATCACAACACATGCATTCGTTCTAATCGGGGCTGGACTTCAACAGTGAGGTCAACAGCCCCAGGCCTGCCGGAATAGCCAGGTTTTAACAGCTTTCCTGAAGGCCATGAGAGTGGGTAAGGTCCGGATCTCTGGGGGTAGCTCATGCCACAGAGAAGGCTCTCCTCCGGGGAGCCACCAGCCGACATTGTCTGGCTGACGGCATCTGAAGGAGGCCCAATCTGTGGGATCTCACCGGCCGCTGGGAGGTATGTGGCAGTAGGCGGTCTCGCAGGTACGCTGGCCCTAAGCCATGTAGGGCTTTAAAGGTAATAACCAACACCTTGAATTGCGTCCGGAGACCAATTGGTAGCCAGTGCAGCTCACGGAGGGTAGGTGTAACGTGGGTGTACCTTGGTACATCCAGTATCATTCACGCGGCCGCATTCTGGACTAGCTGCAGTCTCTGAACACTTTTCAAGGGTAGCCCCATGTATCCAACTATCCTTAAAATGCACAGGAACTCTCCTAGATGTAGACTTGAAGAATCCCTTGAATTGAAATCCTTGTTGGAATTCACAGTTTGGCTAGAACTTCTGTTTGCTGTTCCTTGCTATGTCATGGAATCGTGAAGCATTCCAAGTTATTGAAACACTATAAAGAGGCAAGATAGAAAAAATCATTTGATGTGATCTGACCTGGACAGGATATAGATCTTAGAAGATTTTCAGCATCAACTATTAGCTCTAACCAGTTACAAAGATCTCTGTGAACAGAGGTCTTTGCATTCTTTGGTCTCCATTCCATTAGTTCTAACTGTTCTGACCTAGGTTTCCCCAAAGGGTATGAAGCAGATTCCTGGTCCCAACAAAAACCCATTTTATTAAACTATCAATAGTGGAGCTGACTGATGACAGGGAGCCCCAGCCGAGGGATGAAAGAGCCACATGCGGCTCCAGAGCCACAAGTTGCCGACCCCTTTTCTAGTCCAACCCCTTGCCCGAGGCAGGAATCCTTATACCATCCCAGACAAATAAAGGAACATCCAATCTTTGTTTTATAGAAAGCTTCAAACCCTGAGTTCCCTGATGGTTCTAATTTTCTCTCTTGATCTTCTCAATCCTGGATTTTTGTGCTTTTTCTGGCAGCATCTGTTCATCTACCTTCTCCTGTTTCTTTTCCTTTTTTTCCCCTTTCTCTTCCTCTCCTCACCGCAGAATGCGACGTTTCATAAAAAAGGCGAGGCCACAATATGGGGGGGAAACTGAGAAACACAATACAGCTTGACAAACAGAAGGAAATGAATCTCTTTGTAAAGATGGACCCAGACAGAAAGAGAGAGAGAGAGAGAGAGAGATTGAGTCGGTTTGCGGGAGTTGCTAAAAATAAACTTGGGTTGGATACAAACCTGCCAATCAAGCCTTAATAATATCTTTGAATGAGTGTGAGAAGCCGGGCAGTTTTTAGCTTGGCAGAGGAGCGATATGCGTGATACAATTTTGTACTGGCTTGAATGAAAGGGCATCTGCAGAGACGCATGAAACAAAAGAGTGGGGTGTGATTTTGTCCGCCCTTGGAGTAGCTATCCATCATCTACGTGTAAAGCTTAATTTAGAGGGAGGGTGGAACGAGGGGCTGGTGGGACACCAAAAGAATCACTCCAGCAAGTCGCTCTCTTTAAATTTCAGAAGGTTTGGAGGAAGCCGAGGAGGAGAATGCATTGTTGCAACAATTGCTAGAAAAAGCACCAGAGATCCTTTGAATTGGTCTTAGGAGATCACCATTGAGTGGGATTTAGGATGCAACTTAGAATGCAGTTGCACCAATTTCTTCTCCTTCCTTCCTCCTCCCCCCACTTTCTTTTCCTTCCTTCCTTCCTTCCTTCCTTCCTTCCTTCCTTCCTTCCTTCCTTCCTTCCTTCCTTCCTTCCTTACTTACTTACTTACTTACTTACTTACTTACTTACTTACTGTATTTTTCGGGGTATAAGACGCACCTTCCCCCCCAAAGAGGGTGAAAATCTGGGTGCGTCTTATACACTGAATTTACCCCCTCCCACCCACCTGCCCCAACCCTTAGGCCTCTGCCTCCCAGCAATTTACCTCTTTGTAGCAGAGGCTTCAATGAGCTATAGCAATCCCTGCAACCTGTAACAGCTGATGGTGGGGAGAAACTGAAAGTGAAACTAGCCAGTTTGCTCCACTTGGCAAATTGCTCCACGAGGCAGATTTTTCTTTCCCCTGTGCTAATCAGGCTGTTTGCTGCAAGGAAGGTAAGTCAACAACTATAAAAGCCTAGAATGTTCAAATTATTAGGCTTATTTTTTCAAAGACTGCTTTATTATTAGTTTAGACTACTTAACAAAATGAGGAAGCTTTTTTAAAAATAAATGCTTGATCTGAAGAGGCCCAGTGCTATTGTTTTAAAAAGTCCTATTCTTTTGAATAGCAGAGAATAACTATACTTCCAGAAAGCACATCAATTTTAACAGCATCTGTACAAGTATAGTCTGAAATATAACACTACAAATTGTGTATATTGTCTGTACTGTTTGTTGCAAGGAGGCAAATTGCTGGGAGGCAGAGGCAAATATTTTTCCCTTGTTTTCCTCCCCAAAATCTAGGTGCGTCTTATACAATACAATACAATACAATACAATACAATACAATACAATACAATACAATAGCAGAGTTGGAAGGGACCTTGGAGGTCTTCTAGTCCAACCCCCTGCCTAGGTAGGAAACCCTGATAAAGCAGGGCGTAAAGTGAGATTTGGACATTAAATGTGAAACCTACTGGTTCAGGCTGTACAGCCTCTTATAGCCCCTTTACTTCTATATTAAAGCAACATAGGCAGAGTTGCAGCTTGCAAAAGAACAGGAAGCAAGGGCCTAACCACAAGATGTCCCTATGTCAAAAGCCTATATATCAAAATCTATGTCAAAAGTCCAAGGTTCAATTAAAGTTTGTTAATGGCACGTACTCCATAAACAAAAGGAGAAGTAAGACCCCCATCTCCTTGTAAGGCTTTCTCCTCAAGGTAACCACTAAAAAGTGAGTTAAGTGTTTCCGTGTTACGCTGCCTTTGAGAATGTATAAGAACGCTTGCTTCGATAATGAAGGTGGTTCAGAACTTGCAATGCTAGCCATGGACTAGTTTTCTGAACCTGGCTGTCAAAAAATTTTTTCCTGTATCCTGAGAAGTCTAAAGCCTGTCATTTTCTGCAACACTATACCACTTCAGACAAATGGCTATCCAACATCTTCTTAAAGACTTCCAGTATTGGAGCATTCACAACTTCTGGAGGCAACTTCTGTTCCATTGGTTAATTGTTCTGATTGTCAGGAAATTCTTCCTCAGTTCTAAGTTGCTTCTCTCCTTGATTAGTTTCCACCCATTGCTTCTTGTTCTACATCGGAGCATCTTATACTCCGAAAAATATCTTACTTACTTACTTAACATACTTCTTTTCATGGTTTAATTCATGTTTCTTGTTTCACTACAGTCCATAGTAGTGAATACTACAGACAGACCTTAATCTGCAACCATTCATTTAGAGATTGTCTGGAGTTACAACAGCACTGAAAAAAAATGACTTACAACCAGTCCCCCCACATAATTGTGACAGCTTTCCCACCGTCAAGTGATCAAATTTGGCTTCCTTCCTTCCTTTCTCTTTCCTGTTTCCTTTCTTCCTTCCTTCCTTCCTTCCTTCCTTCCTTCCTTCTCCCTGTTTCCTTTCTTCCTTCCTCCCTCCTTCCGTCCCTGTTTCCTTCTTTCCTTCCTTCCTTCCTCCCTCCCTCCTTCTGTCCCTGTTTCCTTCCTTCCTCATCCCTGTTTCCTTCCTTCCTTCCTTCCTTCCTTCCTTCCTTCCTTCCTTTCCCTCCTCCCTTCTTTCCCAGTACATGCATAAAAAGTAAAAGATTGGAAGAGTCTCCTGGGACATATTTTCCTGAATTTCAGAATTTTCTCACCCTGAAGGAGTAGCAGAATAACTCTTCCTCGGTTCATCAGGTTTGGGGTGTCTTCAAGATACTCAAACTGAAATTAAACAGTGAACACAGCATCCTCAGTGATAAACCAAGGACAACACTAAGTCAAGATCGACCCAATTCCCATGTTGCATGATCCCAGCTCCATGTGGGGAAAAAAAAGGTGTGCTCTCCAAAACATGACTGCTTTTAATCCTCGGGAGGCTTCTTCAATCCCCTGAAGGAAGGGGAGAAGAGGACCCCATAGGTTT
Organism: Thamnophis sirtalis; assembly: GCF_051295495.1. Classification (NCBI taxonomy): domain Eukaryota; kingdom Metazoa; phylum Chordata; class Lepidosauria; order Squamata; family Natricidae; genus Thamnophis; species Thamnophis sirtalis. Next base: position 4,878,452 of record NW_028261382.1, read on the forward strand.
CTGACCAAGAAGAGGCCCGTCGCATCTTCCCAGAACATGATTTCATTCTTTTCATATCGCCCCAAAAGACTCCTGGCTGTGCGTGGCTAAACCATATGAGATTCAGTGTCAGTTTTCTGGCTTCGCACTTGTGCTGTCAATTGATGACAGAATCGTCACCATGGCTGTTTTTACCCAAGCCCCCAGTTTGAACTATGAAGCCTATAAAAAGTTGGTGCCATTGCAAGGAAGCAGGGACAAGGAAAGAATATGAAGGACGCACTTGGTTGATGAAGTGCCATAAAGGCAGATGGAAATGTCATTTGCAACAAGAGGTTTTATTCCGTCCACAAATCCCTTTTTTTCCTGCTTTTTGGGGGGGGAAGGAGGTGGTGTGTGCTTTTCTTTTTCTAAGTTTGCTTTAGTTGATTTGATTTGATTTGATTGTATTTCTATGCCGCCCTATTCCCAGAGGGACTCAGGGCGGCTCACAAACCAAGTAAGGGGTGGGGGGGGATACAAACAGGAAAAAAAAGACAACGGACAAACAACAATTTAAAAACAATCAACAGCCACACAATTCGAACGGGGACGGGAACTCATCAGCCCCAGGCCTGTCGGAACAGCCAGGTTTTAAGGGCTTTGCGGAAAGCCTGGAGGGTGGTGAGGGTCCGAATCTCCACGGGCAGCTCGTTCCAGAGGGTCGGAGCAGCCACAGAGAAGGCCCTCCTCCGGGTGGTGCCAATCGGCATTGGCCGGTAGATGGAATTCAGAGGAGGCCTAGTCTGTGGGATCTAATCGGTCTAGAGGAGGTAATTGGCAGCAGGCGGTCTCTCAAGTACCCAGGTCCAATACCATGAAGGGCTTTATAAGTGACGACTAGCACCTTGAAGCGTATCCGAAGACCAATAGGCAGCCAGTGCAGCTCACGGAGGACAGGTGTAACGTGGGTGAACCGAGGTGCACCCACAATCGCTCGCGCGGCTGCATTCTGGACAAACTGAAGTCTCCGAATGCTCTTCAAGGGCTGCTCCATGTAGAGCACGTTGCAGTAGTCCAGTTTCCTGTCCAAAACCAAAGTTCATAATTTCTTTGGAAGTAGCACACCACTGAATGCAGGGGTGAGATGCTGGGGGTTTGCACAGGTTTGTGCAAACTTTTAATGAAGTTGACTTCGGTACATAAAGGCTGACCTTGCAATGCATTTGTGAAGTTTTCCTTTTAAAAAACATTATTTAGTCAGGGGGAGGGAAGGGAGGTGGGGTCTTAGGGGGGAGGGGGGAGGGGGGAAATACAGTACATGTTAGATTTTAAAATAACATGATTGCACTTGTATACTGTTGCTCTTTAACTCTAGTGTTAAAATAAGACAAGCTGAATATATTGATAGATAGCAGAGATACACCGAAGGGAGGAGTAGAGGGAAAGAAGAAAGAGGGGTAGAGAGGGTGGGAGAAAGGATTGGAGGGAGGGTGAGAAGGAAGGGAGGGAGTGTATTGGGAGAGAGGAGTGATAGAGGGGGAAGGGAAGTAGGATAGAGGGGAACGTTGGAGAGAAGAACGAAAGTTGGAGGGGGGCGAAAGAAAGGGTGTATGGTGGGTCGAAGTGGTGTATTGGGTTTGTATTTTGGGGGGTATTGTTGACAAGAGGGCGGGCTGTGTTTATTGTTCAATGTTATATGCCCCAGTTATGCACAGTATATATGTGATTCTACGAAATGAAATGAAAATAAAACATATTTACTAAAAAACATTATTTAGTTAGTTAGTTAGTGTAGGAGAAGGGCTGGCAGAGCTGGAAGGTGGAGTTAAATGTGTCACCAGCTGAGAGTCATTGGGTTTCATCCAAACGCTCCAGGTTCCAACACCCCCCCCCTTTGAATTCTGTTGACCCTTATCTGGCGCCATTTTAGTGTTGAACACCAGAATGCCTGTGTATAGGCGTATAAATTCTCTAGCTAGGATTCTGCCCAGTTCGGCGAACCCCCAAATGCCACCTCCGGCCCTTCCCTTCCACCCTTCCCCACCCCTCCCAGGAGTCTCCGTGCAGTCCATTCACCATGCCAGTTAAGGGCAGGGTCTGCATGGAAGCTCAGGGAGGGCAACAAATTGGGCCTACCCGAAGTTCAAGACATCCTGAAACAGGCTGTTTCTGGCCTCCGGAGAGCTCTGGAGCCCAGGGGAAGCAGTTTTCGCCCTCCCAGAGGTTTGAGAAAAGCCTCCGGAGCAGTGGTGAAACTCAAATTTTTTTTACTACCACTTCTGTGGGCGTGGCTTGGTGGGCGTGGCAGGGGAAGGATACTGCAAAATCCCCATTCCCTCCCGATCAGCTGGGACTTGGGAGGCAGAGAATAGATGGGGGTGCGGCCAGCCAGAGGTGGTATTTGCCAGTTCTCCGAACTACCCAAGATTTCCACTACCGGTTCTCCAGAGATGGTATTTGCCGGTTCTCCGAATCACTCAATTTTTCTGCTACCGGTTCTCCAGAACCGGTCAGAACCTGCTGAATTTCACCCCTGCTCCAGAGCCTGGGGAGGCTGAAAAATGCCCCCCTCCCACCGCCGTGGTTCAGGAGCCCAACTAGGCCATACCCACCATGGCCACACAGCAATGGGACAGCCATTGCTGCAATTTTTGAAGCTCACCCCTAACTGAAGGACGATATTTTCCAAAGCATAATTCATTTAATCTGACGGTAGGATGTAAAGATGTTCTAAGCCATGCCAGTTTTACATTCATGTGTTCACACGCCAATCCAGACCTCCTTTTCTGAAACACTTTTCATGTCCTCTTTTCCTCCTTTAAAAAAAAGAGAGAGAGACACAATAACATGGTTTAGATGTGTCCCCAGGGGGACAGCTTGTTCTGTTGCAACACAGAGTTTTTTGTGGCTCTTTCAAGACTGACAAAATGGTTTCAGCATTCATTTTTTATGCCGCGCAGTCCACTTTTAATGAAGTTGACTTCGGTACATAAAGGCTGACCTTGCAATGCATTTGTGAAGTTCTCCTTTTTAACAAAAAAAAAAACATTAGTTAGTTAGTTAGTGTAGGAGAAGGGCTGGCAGAGCTGGAAGGTGGAGTTAAATGTGTCATCAGCTAAGAGTCATTGGGTTTCACCCAAGCACTCCACGTTCCACCACCACCCCCCCTTGAATTCTCTTTTTTTTCCAGTTCAAAAGTTTTATTTCTTTTAAAACAAACATTTCATCATTCCTCAATCAGTAAGACATCGAAGTACAATTTTTTGTGTGTCAAAATAATTCTAGTTTACCACCAAATTCTTGTCTAGCCTAATGTATACCCCTCCCTCCCTCCACCCTCCACCCCAACCCCCCTCCTCCTCCCCCCCCCCGACTTCCCAGAACCCGTACACGGTATGGATTTTTAACAAAGACAGTCTAAAATCTATTGAGAAAAAGAAATAAAGAAATTAATGACATTCTACATTGACCTTAGCTTCTTCTTGCTGAACTAACTTTAAACAATTTAAATCATTTCTGATCTTAAGCATAGGCTAACTGGAATTTCTTGGTCCCGTATTTATTTTGTATATAGTCAATCCATTTTTTCCAGTCTCGTTTATATCTCTCGTTTGAGTGATCTTTAAGATATGCCGATATTTTAGCCATCTCGGCTAAGTTTGTAACTTTCAATGTCCATTCTTGAGTTGTAGGCAAGTCTTCCTTCTTCCAGTATTGCGCCACCAACAGTCTTGCTGCCGTTATTAGGTGCAGAATCAAGTTAGTCTCTACCACTGTAAAATCAGTACATATACCTAGTAAGAATAACCACCCCTTGAATTCTGTTGACCCTTATCTGGCGCCATTTTAGTGTTGAACACCAGAATTCCTGTGTATAGGCATATAAATCTTGTGTGTAAATCTTACATATATTAGAACTTTACAAATACTCCTGATCCTTTCTGCGTTTACAGCCAGAGACTAATTGAGTTTATTCAAATTTGCTAAGTCAGAACTATGCCTTTCATGATTAGGAGGATGGAGACTAAAACATACGATGAATGGTTGCAGGAACTGGGCCTGGCTAGTCTAGTGAAGAGAAGGACCAGGGGAGACATGAGATCAATCTTCCAATATTTGAGGGGCTGCCACAGAGGGGAAGGGGAGTCAAGCTATTTTCCAAAGCACCCGAAGGCCAGACAAGGAATAATGGATGGAAACTGACCAAGGAGAGATTCAACCGAGAAATAAGGAGGAACTTTCTGACAGTGAGAACAATCAACCCATGGAACAGGAGTTGCCTTCAGAAGTTGTGGGAGCTTCATCCCTGGAGGCTTTCAAGAAGAGATTGGACTGCCATCTGTCAGAAATGGTGTAGGGTCTCCTGCTTGGGGGTGGGGGGTTGAACTAGATGATCTACAAGGTCCCTTCCAACTTTTGATATTATTCTGTTATTCAGAAGTTGTGGGAGCTTCATCCCTGGCAGTCCAAGAAGAGATTGGACTGCCATCTGTCAGAAATGGTGTAGGGTCTCCTGCTTGGGTGGGGGGTTGAACTAGATGACCTACAAGGTCCCTTCGAACTCTGTTAATCTAATCGAATCGAATCTAACATAATCAAAATGTTATGGTTTACTTTGACACCTGAAGATAGACATGCGGTCTAGAACATACCCTGCCTCCACCTTTATAATATCTCCTTTGTTGTTATTATTTTTTTGAAGCTTTCCATTTGTGCTGCCTCTAATTTTACATCTCTGCTTTACAAGCCCAGATGCTTGTTAGCAATCTTTGCCATTACAAACCCATTTCCTTTCTCTCGGGTCTGTGCGGGATTCCTACTGCCCAAACGGAATTTTTCTAGCTAACCGAGAGAACCAAGTTGCTATGGGAATAGCAGCAATTACAAATTTGAAGTATTTGAGGGGTGGGTGGGTGAGGGGGGGAGAGGAAATATTCATTGGAATAGTTCTGTTATTCATATCGGTTCAAGGAAATCCAGTTCCTAGACTACAGTCCAAGATAAATAAACTCAACAGGCTGTCGAAGGCTGAGGAGAGCAGTTGTCCTTGTAAATATTCTAGCAAATTCCAGAGTTCTGATTAAAACATACCCACCATTGTATGTTTCTTGCAATGACCCAGGACTGCCACATCCCTGAACCAGTTCTCCAGGGAGCACATTAGGGGGAGCCATCTTGTTTTTTGCTTCTGCACATGCGCAGAACATTTTTTTTGTACTGCGCATGGGCGGGTGGCGCCCACGAACGAAACAGCAGTAGCGACTGCCGGAACCCACCTCTGATACCCGCTAAAAATTGAAAAGCTTTTTAAAAACTCAATGAAGGGGTTTTAGGGAAGGCTCCTTTGTCAAATCCAAAATTGCCAATTTGTCGGGCGCAAGTAATGGGGGCCCTACGTTAATATCAATAGCAGTTAGACTTATATACCGCTTCATAGGGCTTTCAGCCCTCTCTAAGCGGTTTACAGAGTCAGCATATCGCCCCCACAGTCTGGGTCCTCATTTCACCCACCTTGGAAGGATGGAAGGCTGAGTCAACCTTGAGCTGGTGAGATTTGAACCGCTGAACTGCAGATAACAGTCAGCTGAAGTGGCCTGCAGTACTGCACCCTAACCACTGTGCCACCTCGGCTCTAAGTCGCAGCTAAGAGTTATTCCTCAAACCGATACACAAGAATCAAATCAACTCACCTCCAATACTAAATTGGTGCCAGATAAGGATTAAGAGAATTCGAGAGAAGCTGGACTTAGACTGTTGGTGGGAACGTAATAGTGGTGGGATTCAGCCGGTTTGCACCTATTTGGGAGAACCGGTTGTTAACTTTATAAGCAATCGGGAGAACTGGTTGTTGGAAGAAATCTCCTTTTGGTTTTTTCCACTTTACAGGGCTAATCCTGTAAGGAAGGCAGGAAGGAAATATTCTGGTGCTGTTTGGTGGTCCCTATTTTTCTACTTGCATTTTTTTTACGTGCTTTCGAACTGCTAGGTTGGCAGAAGCTGGGACAAGTCACTGGACCTCACTCCGTTAGGCGGCACTAGGGATTTGAACTGCCGACCTTTCTGATGAACAAGCTCAGTGTCTTAGCCACTGAGCCACTGCGTCCCATGCTTTGTCACATGGTGTTGTGGCCCAGCAGGTGCCGTTGGAGCTGCCACCAGACTCCGACAGCGAGGGGCCCTCTGAGTCAGCTCTGGAGGATGTGAAGGACCCTGGACAGGGTTCTGACTCCAAGCAGGGCGCAGAGAGGCTGGTTGGCCACCAGGAGGTGCCTGAGCCTTGGACCAGTGGGGAGGAGACAAGGGAGAGTGAGCCAGAGGCCAGTAGTGAGTTGTTCCTGGATGCACGCCATCAAAGAGCTAATAGGCGTCAGGAACAATTACGCAATTACAGGAGGTAATTGCGCTCAGCTGGTGGTCATTAGGCTCCTCTCCAGACTATAAAAAGGCTACTTGTGCACACTCCCTTCTTCGCAGAAGTCAACACAGAATCGAATGTCGGAGAACTTTGTGTGAGCTTGGCAGGCTGGATTGCTGCCAAGCCGTATCTGTGTTTATTGCTGCCCAAGATTGTCTGTGCTGGGTTGCTGCCAAGGACCTGTTTGTCTGTTAATTAAATGCCGTAATTTATCTCTGGCTCAGAGTGTGCTTTGGTGTGGAATGAGGGGAGTCAGAAAACATAGAGATGCTACAGAGGCCCTAATGGTGAAAAAAAAGTGCTGTCACTTCCTTCAATGCCGTTATAGTATTGAACTGTTACAAGTCAAGGACTACCGGTGTAGAAGGTAAGAAGCAAGGCAGCCTTCTATAGCAGGTCAAATACTTAAGTTGGGCTCCGAGATGAGAAATGAATAAAATGGCCGTTCTTTGCACAAGGCGAAGATCAGCAGTTATATGCAGAAGGGGACTTACCTGCTCCCCCCCTCCCCCCCACAACCCAACGAAGCAATTAGCTTGGCATCTGATTTATCTCGGGGAGCAGGAGTGCTGTTAGTGCAACTCCCCAAATAATGCTTTGCCAAACGGTGCATGTAGTTATTATTAAAACAATATTGAGCACTAAAAATATACCGTTCCGGGGAGAATCCATGCTGGTAGAGACAATCAATCATTTATTGCCCACCGTGGAGTTGTGCCAGTCGTCAGACCAACTGGAAGGAGAATGGCAAAGGCGGTTGGCGGGCTCAGGACAAAGCAATTAGGAGGACAGGAAAGAGGGGGAGGGGGAGACTCTTGGGGGGGGAGAGCAGAGTTGACAATTAGGCTCACCTTCCCAAGATGGGACAGGAGTTGCTGGATAGGGATGATCTACCTCAACAGTCCCCAATCTTTTCGGCTTGGGGCGGAAGGGATGGCTGTGTGCAGGGCTGAAATCTACTGCTACCAGTTCGCAAATGTGAGCGTGCTTGCGTGCGCTCACTTCGCTTGTGCATGCCACCTCTGTGCATGCGCAGGACTTTAAGCGCATGCTCAGAGCATCAAAAACAGATGTGATGACGTCCGGGCGGAGGAAGGGGGGAAATCTGCTGTGCCACCCAATTTAGATAGGCTAGAAAGCAGGGAGTCCTGCTTTCTAGCTAATATAAATCACGCGTCACACAGCTGATCATCGGAAATACCGCGTCACCCGAACTAGCAGCATTTTTTTTACTACCAGTTTGGCCAAACCCGGCCGAACTGGTAGCATTTTACCCCTGGTTATGGGAGAGCACATCGCAGGTGCTAAGCAGCATTTCACCCCTGGATCTGGCCCGAAGGAGCATGCCTCTGGTCTCATGATCAAAAGTGTATTGTCCGATGGCTCCTAAACGGTGTGATTTTCCTGTTGCAACAACTGCCCTCTGGAATTGTATCCCCACACCAGAGGTGTGAGTCATCCCGATTCTGCACTCCTGAAAATGAGCCTTGAATATCTGCCTTTTATTTCCCAGTGTTGTGCTCACTGTAGGAATTTTTATGAATGTGCCACTATTTTAATCTCCGGTCTATCACTTCCGTTGGTTTTCACAAGGCTGGCGTTTTCATCTTGCACGCCACACAAACACTTGACACGTTGTGGGTGGCCCGTAACGTTGGTCACTCAATAAATACATACACAGGCTGGATGGAGATGAGCAGTTGAAGGGAGCAAGATGCTTGGGAAAGGTGCAGTGATGGGTTTCAATTTTTTTTAGAACCTCTTCTGTAGGTGTGGCCTGCTTTGTGGGAGTGGCTCGCCAGCCATGTGACTGGGTGGGAGTGGCTTGGCAGTCATGTGACTGGGTGGGCGTGACCAACTTATAAAATGTGGTGAAATTCACTTAACAATGCTCTTGCTTAGCAACCAAAATGTTGGCTCAGAAACTCTGGCATTTGAAGCATGCAATCTTAAAACTATCAGGATAAAACTCCAGGAGTGTTCAAACTTGACAGCTTTAAGACTTGTGGACTTCAACTCCCAGAATTCCTCCTCTCACTCTTCATCTTGATGATGTGCGGACAGCCGGGGCGGGGGGAGGGAGCTGGAACCGGTTCTAAACGGCACTGTAGATTTGTGGAACCTCTTCTATAGAAGAGGTTAGAACTGGCAGGAACCCACCCCTGGAAAGGTGGCCCCTATTTTTCTACTGGCATTTTTTACACGCTTTCTAACTGCTAGGTCGGCGGAGGCTGGGACAAGTAACGGGAGCTCGCGGAGAGAGTTTGCTTGTGAAACGAGGAGAAATGTTGAAATGTCCACGCAAGGAGAGTCATATTCCTATATTTATTGCCCGCGCTTGCATTGCAGCTGGGCTTATTAACTTATTTATTTATTAATCGAATTTATACAGCCACCCATCTCACAGAAGCGACTCTGGGCGGTGTAGATCCATGAATAAAACTGACAAAGATACGCAAACGATCGTTACCAAAAGATAGAAAGTCATGATTAAAAATGGAGGGGAAAAAACCCACTGTGAACGTTTTAAAATATGCAAAGCTCCAGAAGGAGTAAAAGATTCACTACAATGGAGACATCTAAGAAAGACCAGTTCCCTGGACATCCCCCCCTCCCTCCTCCAGGCTTGGTGACCTGATGGTGGCGGGCGTGGTGATGATTTAGCAAGATAACAGAGTAGGAAGGGACTTTGGAGGTCTTCTAGTCCACCCCCCTGCTTAGGCAGGAAATCCTATACCATTTCAGACAAATTCTTCTCTTCTTAAAGACTTCCAGTGTTGGGGCATTCACAGCTTCTGGAGGCAAGTTGTTCCACTGATTAATTGTTCTTACTGTCAGGAAATTTCTCCTTAGTTCTAAGTTGCTTCTCTCCTTGGTTAGTTTCCACCCATTGCTTCCTGTCCTGCCTTCAGGTACTTTTGAGAATAACTTGACCTTCCTCTTCTTTGTGGCAGCCCCTGAGATATCGGAAGACTGCTATCATGTCACCCCTAGTCCTTCTTTTCATCAAACTAGACCTACCCAGTTCCTGCAACCGTTCTTTATATGTTTTAGCCTCCAGTCCCCTAATCCTCTTTGTTGCTCTTCTCTGCACTCTTTCTAGAGTCTCCACATCTTTTTTAATATCATGGTGATGAAAACTGAATGCAGGATTCCAAGTGTGGCCTTACCAACACATTATAAAGTGGTATTAATAGCAATAGCAATAGCAGTGGACTTATATACCGCTTCATAGGCCTTTCAGGCCTCTCTAAGCGGTTTACAGAGAGTCAGCATATTGCCCCCAACAATCTGGGTCCTCATTTTACCCACCTCGGAAGGATGGAAGGCTGAGTCAACCCTGAGCCGGTGAGATTTGAACCGCTGACCTGCTGATCTAGCAGTAGCCTGCAGTGCTGCATTTTAACCACTGCGCCACCTTGGCTATTAACCCTTCACGTGATCTTGATTCTATCCAGAGGTGGGTTCCTACCAGTTCGCACCTATTCGGTAGAACCGGTTGGTCAAATCTACCGAACCAGTTAGAAGAGGTTCCACCAGTGGACCCGGAAAGCAGGCCACACCTACAGAAGAGGTTCCAAAATTTTTTTGAAACCCACCACTGGTCCTTGGATATGATTATTCTACACTAGCATGCTCCTATTTACAAAACTCAGTGCCTCTGTGAAAGGTAAGGATGACTACTGCATTTGTGGTGCAATCAGAACATTGCGTGTGTTGAAGTTGTTTTAACGCAAACCAAAGATGCCTTTTAAAAAACAAGTTTACATCATATTCTTATGCCTGCCAGTGCTGTGTGTGAGGTAATTTAAGGTGGTTCTGACAAGTGTCGTTGGCATCTTCATATCCGGTCACGTGGGCGGCAAGCCACTCCCATCCGGTCACATGGGTGGCAAGCCACTCCCACAAAGGAGGCCACACCCACAGAGTAGGTTCGAACAATTTTTGAAACCCACCACTGATTCTATCCCTCTGTTTATGCAGCCTAGAACTGTGTTGGTTTTTTTTGGCTACATCCTGTTGGCTCACATTTTAACTGTTGATCTACAGAAATGATTGATCTGTTTTCTACAGAAAATCCCCAATGGATAACTAAGGAAGTCTGTCCGTTACAGCAGGGGTGTGTGCTCTATTAAGCCAAGCAAGCCTCCCTCCCACCCCCCAAAAAGTAAAAAAAACCCCAAACTTTATGTGTTCCTATTAGCCCAGTCCTTCTTGTAGGTCACTGATGGAGACCCTCGACATCCCATTAAGCTGTCTTGATGCAGGAGGGGGTGCACAGGTAAACCCACCAGTGGCTGGCCAGGTTAGGTGGTCTTAATAGAATGGACCTTATAAATCCATATAGTTATAGTTTTATTGATTTGTATGCCACCCACTCCCGAAGGACTCTGGGCGGCTTACAATAAAACAAGGGAGGGGGGAATAATACACAAACAACATTAAAATATACAACAATCACAATCTCCGGGGGGGCTGGATATATCGAGAGCCCCCCGGCCTGCTGGAGCAGCCAGGACTTAACAGCTTTGCGGAAGGCCGGGAGGGTAGTAAGGGTCCGGATCTCCACGGGGAGGTCATTCCAGAGGGCTGGAGCTGCAACAGAGAAGGCTCTCCCCTGGGGAGTCGCCAGCCGACATTGGCTGGCAGATGGAATCCGGAGGAGACCTAACCTGTGTGATCGAATCGGTCTATGGGAGGTGATCGGCAGGAGACGGTCTCTCAGGTACCCAGGTCCGATGCCATATTAGCTTGGCTTTTCATTCTAGTGCCCTGGAGTTCCATTATAGGAACTTCTCTTTTTTGTATTTTTCCTATGCACTTCGCTGTAACATTCCAAATGAACTTTTCGAAATGTCATGCTTGTCTCGTGTTATGGAAACGCCTTGAGAATGCACAGTGTGGAACACGGCATAAAAGCAGCATCCTGGGCAGAGCCCAGGCAGTTCAGATTTCGGTGTGTGAACACGCTGAACTCGATGCATCCAATAAACCTGTTTCTCTCACCTTTGTGGTCTCAAGTCCTGGTCTTTCGTAAGTAGATTACAAACCTCAATCTGCTGCTACAGTCTGACTCTGGCCTCAAGACCCAGGGATTAAGGGAACCGGAGTCCGGCCAGCTCCGAAGTTCACAGTTTCGCTAGCCTTTAGATCAATGGTCAAAAGTGACACAGGGATGCCCAGTGCAGATGATAATTAAGTGATAAATACGCCGCCGAATCTACCGAAGGTGGATATGACGAAATGCCATTTGCCACTGGCTCCCCCTCCTCCTCGGAGAGAAAAATTGGATTTACAGAATGCTCCAAATATGCTCAATTACCCTGTTTAATTGGCTTTGAAATGGTACCCAGAAAATTAATAATTGTTAGATCGAGCGATCTCTTTCATCCAATATCAGAAGAAGCATCTGGCACAGCCAGCAAGGGCAGTTCAACTGGTTTTTTTTTTAATTGAATCCTCGCGCAAAGGAATGCTCTCTCTCCTTCTCAAGGCGGCGGTGAGGAATCAAATAAATCTATTCCGACGACAACGGACGTATACATTTATTATGTGGCTCTCTGCTCCGCTCTTCAATCACATTCGGCGGAAGGAAGGACATCACAATGTAAAACGAACGGCGCTCTACGGAATACAAGTTCATTAGCCAGCGTGTTGGGTCTCCCAGGCAGGATTCCCAAAACACCCTGGACTCTATTCAAGACTAGTGACAACTAATAAAACGTTTGAACTCTAAAAAACAAACAAAAAGACTAGTGACAACTATGTGGTTATATAATACATTTTTGTTTGGTGTTATTCTGACCCAGGCTGCCTTGAAAAGCACGAAGCAGAGTCTTGGTCCCAGCAAAACCCCTTTGATTTACACAGCTGTGAATTCCTTTCATTCACAGTCAGCCAGGCTTAGCAAACAGTCTTTCTGAGGAATATTTATCCACACGAACCTTATCTCGTTTGGAGAGCTGCCAGATAACTCGTTTCCAAACTCAGGGCAAGGCAAAACTTTGCACAGTGTTTCTTACAGTCACAAACAGAACTTTCCACTCTTGAACCGACCGAAGGAACTAATTGTTTCCTGCAAAAGCCCCCTCCCCACTCACTCCTCTTTTGTTTCCTATGGGAGGGGCCAATCACCTCCAAGGTATGGCTTTACTCCCAAGTCGACCCTGCTTTCTTAGTTGTTCTTGTCTTCTGGCAGCTCTGCGCATGCGCACACTGGGAACAGGCTCCAGCTGTTCCTCTGCCTCACTGCTGTCTAGCTCCCTCTCTGCCTCCAATGCAGAGCCCTCGTCTGAGCATTCCTCAGCCCCCAGGACTGGCCCATGTTCCTCCCCAACCTCCTCATTCTCTGACTCTGTGGCCGCCGGCGGGCGACAACAAGATGGGAACAACAGTTCATTTAACACAGTGATTCGCTTCCCAACTGTGGCAAGGACAGTTCATAAAAAGAGCCGAGATGGCGCAGTGGTTAGGGTGCAGTACTGCAGGCCACTTCAGCTGACTGCTATCTGCAGTTCAGTAGTTCAAATCTCACTGGCTCAGGGTTGACTCAGCCTTCCATCTTTCCGGATGGGTAAAATGAGGACCCGGATTGTTGTTGGGGGAAATATGCTGACTCTGTAAACCGCTTAGAGAGGGCTGAAAGCCCTACGAAGCGGTATATAAGTCTAACTGCTATTGCTATAAAATGAAGCAAAATTCACTTAACTGTCTTGCTTAGCCATGGAAATGTTGGCTCAGTTGGGATTGTAAATCAAGCACTACCTGTATTGGGGGAGACCCAGATTACACAAAGGTTTCTGGGAAATTGGAAAGAAAAGGAGATTTGCTGTGTTTACTGGAATTATCAAGAAACATATGGTCCTCTTATGGGAGGTGCTAAATAACCATCATTAGTAACTACTGATAGGCTTATCACGAAGGCACTTAATCCATTTTAAAAGCCTTTAAGCTGGCAGTGAGGTCCATAAGCCAAGAACAGCCAAAGTCAGAACTCTTAGTATAATAAGGCACGTTCTCAACATCCCCGTAGCCATGTTATCAAAATTCGGCCTTTGGGATGTGTTTACTACAATTCCAAGATCCCCAGGGGTTGTTTAGTACAATTCCAATATCCCATTTGCGACATTCCCAGTTGGCTTACAACAAAGTCAGTGGGGGAAGCTGGGTTTACTTCATAACTGTGTCCATAAAGGTCATAAAGTCGGACATGATTGACTTCACCGCCACCGTGCTTAGCAGTGAAAACCCTGGCCCCAATTGTGGGCTGAAGACGAGGACCAGCCATACACAAAAGAAAAAACCACTTGAAGCTTAAGATAAAGGTATTAATGGCATAGGCAATTCAACGGTAGAAACCATGATCAAGGTGTTAGTAGGGGTACCTTCAATGAAATACAATACAAAAAAATGAATTGGATAGGCGTTAAGTTTATGGATGCCTGGAAGATAGCAATAGCAATAGCAGTTAGACTTATATAACGCTTCTTAGGGCTTTCAGCCCTCTCTAAACGGTTTACAGAGTCAGCATATCGCCCCCACAGTCTGGGTCCTCATTTCACCCACCTCGGAAGGGGGGAAGGCTGAGTCAACCTTGAGCCGGTGAGATTTGAACCGCTGAACTGCAGCTAACAGTCAGCTGAAGTGGCCTGCAGTACTGAACTCTAACCACTGCGCCACCTCGGCTCAGATGATTATTGCACAGAACAGAAGGTTGCATGCAACCGCATCAGTGGTTCCTTCCACACAGAGGTTGTGTGGGAGAAAAGAGAGTTAAGCTTGTGTGGAAAAAGAGGGTTAACACACAACCCCTTCTTGTAGTTCCCAGAGTCTATGCGTAAAAGTGGAAGTTTTGATTCTAAGGTTCTGTCTACAGGTGAGGAAGAATGAAGAAATGGCTTAGAATTATCTCCACGTGACTTTTTTAGAGGGGAGGCAGTGGCTAAGATACTGAGCTTGTCAATAAGAGAGGTCAGCAGTTTGGCGGTTCGAATCCCTAGCACCAAATAACGGAGTGAGCTCCCGTTACTTGTCTCAGCTTCTGCCAACCTAGCAGTTTGAAAGCACGTAAAAATGCAAGTAGAAAAAATATGAACCACCTTTGGTGGGAAGGGAACAGCATTCCGTGCGCCTTTGGCGTTGAGTCATGCCGGCCACATGACCACGGAGACGTCTTTGGACAGCGCTGGCTCTTCGCCCTTGAAACGGAGATGAGCACCGCCCCCTAGAGTTGGGAACGACTAGCACAGATGTGTGATGGGAACCTTTACTTTTTTATCTTTCTTAGTCTTTGGAACCTGGCATCAGCGCTCTGTTCCCGTGAAAGATATAAGTATTTCTGAACCCTGACAATTTCCAGGGTTGAGAAACACTTAGTATATATATATATTCAGAAATTGCAGTTTCAGCTTTCCAGGTTTTTCCCAGGGTCAGAGACTGATTCTGGTGACTCCCTCCAGTTATAACAGGTGGTTATAAGAGCTTGGACTGAGCTACAATATGCCCCTTGCTGCTCAAATACTCAGGAGTCATTCATGGTAATGTAGAATCCATTTCAACCGCGCATAAAACAGTTTATTGTCACTTAAAGCAAAGGCTTGTTTTAGGAGGCTCCAGAGAGTTTTTCTACTGCTCTAAAATGGGGGAAATTACTCCCAAACTCTGCCCAGAATTTGGAAGATGTACCTGTAGTGGAATAGCATCCAAGGGAGGTGGGCTGTGAAAAGAGGACATCGCTTTCTTTGCATACCTTCAAAGTAAATCTGACGTGAAATTTAATTCAAAGGGGAAACCGTCTCTCGATTATATTTCAGGAGATTTATATCTAATCTACAATTGGAGAGATTTTTTTTTAATGCATGGAGTCCATCCATCCTTCAGAGTGGGAAGGGAATCTTATAGGTCATCTAGTCCAACCCCCCATTCAAGCAGGAGAGTCTATGGAGAGGAGAGTTATGCGGCGCGCATAACTTACGCACAATATTGGAAAAAAGAAAATACACCACCAGAGCTAGATATAATCAGAAAAGTGTTGGCCTGTGCGGAAGCAGATAGGCTCACTCTTGAACTTAAAAATAAAGGGGGATTTTTTTCTTCAAAACTAGGATATGTTAAGTATATTGATATGGAAGCATAAATACCATCAACATAGATTGGAGTTTGCTCAGAAGCGGAAATACACCAATGAGAGGAAGAGTGGGAAAACAGAGGAGAGAAGAAAGATAGGAAGAGAGGGATAGGAGAGAGGGTAAGGGGGGGAAGATTAGGTGGATAAGGAGGAGTGGAATGTAGAGAGAGGAGAAGGAGAAAGGAAGGGGAAGTAGAGTAGGAAAGGATGATGGAGGGAAGAAAGGAGGTAGGAGAGAGGTTGAAGAAAGAGGTGTATGGAGAGCAGAAGAGCTAATAATGGTTTTTTTATCTTTCTGGGCGTTGATGACAAGAGGAACTGGTGTACTTACCACTTAATACAATAGGATATTGGCTATGTAATAGTATACATGTGATTTATATGTTATGAAAATGGAAAGTAAAAAGTATATTTTCAAAGACAAAAAATAAAAAATAAATAAAGGGGAATCAGAATATTTTGAAGTCTGGAACAGGTTTTATGACTGGTATAAGACAAGGTGACAAGACTGGGACAAACTGTATATATTGTGATTGGACAGAAGGATAGACAATGCATTAAGTAGGCTAATTGTCAATGGTTGAGACGAGCTGTATATAATGTGAATGTGTGGTCACTCCGACTTCGCATTACTGCATTGTTTTAAATGTAAAAATAATAAAAATATATTGGGGGGGGAAAAGCAGGAGAGCCTGAACCGTTTCTGACAGATGACAGTCCAGTTTCTTCTTGAAAGCCTCCAGTGATGAAGCTCCCACAACTTCCGAAGGCAACTTCTGTTCCGTGGGTTGATTGTTCTCCCTGTCAGGAAATTCCTCCTTATTTCCAGGTTGAATCTCTCCTGGGTCAGTTTCCATCCATTATTCCATGTCTGGCCTTCAGGTGCTTTGGATAATAGCTTGACCCCCTCCTCCTCTCTGTAGCAGCCCCTCAAATATTGGAAGATGCTCTCCTGTCTCCCCTGGTCCTTCTCTTCACTAGACTAGCCAGGCCCAGTTCCTGTAACCGTTCATCATATGCTTTAACCTCCAGTCCCCTCATCATCCTGGTTGCTCTTTCTAGAGTCTCCACAATAACAAAGGCCACCGAACCACTACTGGTTCGAACTGGTCCAAACTGGTAGGAACGCACCTCTGCTCTGTATGCCTCCTCCCCCCCCTTGATTGTATAGTCTTGAAAACAGCAGATTTTGAGTTTTGATTCCATCCCCGGAAAGTCTGGAGTGCTATGTGGTGATTTATATTGTGTTGATCGTCACTCTTGATGTTTATCTTTGCTTAAAGCTCAAGAGTGGGGTTTTTTTCTCATTTAAAGTGGCACATTCAGTCATTCATGATTTACTAACGATATGTCGGAATGTCCTTGATGTTTTTTTTCTCTAAATCACTTGTTTACTCATTTCTGCTTATTCTTTTGCTTCCTGGATTTCTATTTGTTTGTTTGTACCATTTCTCTTGAAAATTAAATCAAAGAAAAAGGACCAGCGGTGACAGGAGGGCAGTGTTCCAACATTTGAGGAGCTGCCACGAAGAAGAAGGGGGTCAACCTATCCAAAGCACTTGAGGCAGTGGTGGGATTCAGCCGGTTCGTACCTATTCGGGAGAACCGGTTGGTAACTTTCTAAGTAGTTCAGAGAACCGGTTGTTGGAAGAAATCTCTTTTTGTTTTTTCCCACTTTACAGGGCTAAACCTGTAAGGAAAGGAGGAAGGAAACATTCTGGTGTTGTTTCTAGCCTCAACTTTGTTGCCCTGCTTACAGAAACTGCCTCTCCGGTTAACCCTGATTACATTTTAACAACTAAGGCGAAGCATCCATTGACGTGAGTGATGTTGAGTTGGCCACACCCACCTAGTCACATGACCACTGAGCCCCACCTACCCAGCTGGTCATTAGAGGAGAGAACCGGTTGTTAAATTATTTGAATCCCACCACTGACCTGAGGGCAGGACATAGGTCGCATATTTGAACCTGTGCCCATGCAACTACCAATGGGTCAACTGTCCTCAGAAGCTCTTTGGTTCCTCTTTGGTGTTTACAGTACCCATCGGTTCCGTCTTGTCAATCAAACTTTTCATGTACATACAATCAGGCCCAACAATCAATGGAACTAGTTGAAAAGAAGGTCTAGGGCAGAGGTCAGGAACCTGAGGCTCTGGAGCTGCATGTGGCTCTTTCATCCCTCTGTTGTGGCTCCCTGTTGCCGGTCGATGCCACAATTTTGAGAGGAGCTTCCGGTTTAGGGGGAGGGGGAAGAAGCAGGGCACCCCAGGCGGAGACTCTATGGCAAGGCACAGGTTTTCCAGTCAGCTCCACAATTGATAGGGCTTTCGGTTAGGAGAGGTAGAGGAAAAAGAATGCTGTGCTAGGAGGAGACTCTATGGTGGGGGAACCGGACTTCTGGTCAGCAGAGGAAAAGGGATGCTGTGCTAGGAGGAGACTCTATGGTGGGGGAACCGGACTTCTGGTCAGCAGAGGAAAAAGGATGCTGTGCTAGGAGGAGACTCTATGGTGGGGGAACCGGACTTCTGGTTGGCTCCAGAATTGAATGGAGGGCTTCTGGTTAGGACCTTTGTGGTTCTTTGAATGTTTAAGGTTGTCAACCCCTGGTCTAGGGGGTGACATGAGAGCAATCTTCCAATATCTAAGGGGCTGCCCCAAAGAAGAGGGGGTCAACCTATTCTCCAAAGCACCTGAAGGCAGGAGAAGAAGCAATGGATAGAAATTAACCAAGGAGAGAAGCAAGCTAGAATTAAGGAGAAATTTCCTGACAGTGAGAACAATTTAACCAGTGGAACAACTTTCCTCCAGAGGTCGTGAATCAGTGGTGGGTTTCAAAATTTTATGGAACCTCTTCTGGAGGTGTGGCCTGCTTTCCGGGTCCACTGGTGGAACCTCTTCTAACCGGTTCGGTAAGATTTGACGAACCGGTTCTATCGAACTGGTGCGAACCGGTAGGAACCCACCTCTGTTGTGCATGTTCCAACACTGGAAGTTTTTAAGAAGATGTTGGATAACCATTTGTCTGAAACGGCTTAGGGTTTTCCTACCTAAGCAGGGGGTTGGATTAGAAGACCTTCAAGGTCCTTACCAACTCTGTTATTCTGAGTTGATCCTCAGTTGACTTCTGCTTTGTCTACATCCTTGCGATAATCCTTGTGATAATCCTGGTGATAATCCAAGCAACCTGCTGTTTATCAAACAGCCAAATACCCAAAGCTCATTAGGGGTCCTTCTGCCCCTGTGAATCGTCAGCTCTGCTGACATGAATTATTAAAAACCACCAACAAAAAAAAAATGCATCTCTCGTCTAGCCAGAAAACACTCATCCATCTGACTGTAGTATTTATAGTTTCTCGGGCATTACAGTGTGATTTCAAAATAAAAATTATAAAATTAGAGGAGGAGGAGGAGGAAGAGGAGGAAGGAAGGAAAGATTTCAATAGTAGGAGGAGAGCACCATCTACCCAGAACATGGTTTAATCATCTCCTACAACCTGCTTTGCCTTCAAATATCACCCGAAGTCTCATCTAGGTGGGCTCTTGTTATGAGTCACATACCTTCAGGCTGTTTTCAGCTGAACTCAGAAGGCTTCAAGCCTTATTTCTTTATCTTGCTAAAATGGTTTTTGTTATTAGTTATGAAGTCGTGTCCGATCCATCGTGACCCCATAAACAACGTTCCTCCAGGCCTTCCTGTTCTCTACCATCCTCTGGAGTCCATTGAAGCTCACGCCTACTGCTTCGGTGACTCCATCCAGCCACCTCATTCTCTATCGTCCCCTTCTTCTTTTGCCTTCAATACTTCCCAGCATGAGGCTCTTCTCCAGGGAGTCCTTCCTTCTCACCAGGTGACTCCATCCAGCCACCTCCTTCTCCGTCTTCTTGTTCTTGTTCTTCTTCCACTTCCTCTTCTTTCTTTCTTCTTCTTCTTCTTCCTCCTCCTCCCTTTCTCTTTTCTCCTCTTCTCCACTATTCCTTCTCCCTCTCTTTCTCTCTTCACACTCTTTGATTGTTGTTGTTGTTAGTTGTGAAGTTGTGTCCACCCATCACGAACCCATGGACAATGTTCCTCCAGGCCTTCCTGTCCTCTACCATCCTCTGGAGTCTATTGAAGCTCACAATGGCTGCTTCGGTGACTCCATCCAGCCACCTCCTTCTCCGTCTTCTTGTTCTTGTTCTTCTTCCACTTCCTCTTTCTCTTCTTTCTTTCTTCTTCTTCTTCCTCCTCCTCCTCCCTTTCTCTTTTCTTCTCTTCTCCACTATTCCTTCTCCCTCTCTTTCTCTCTTCACACTCTTTGATTGCTGTTGTTGTTAGTTGTGAAGTTGTGTCCACCCATCACGAACCCATGGACAATGTTCCTCCAGGCCTTCCTGTCCTCTCCCATCTTCTGGAGTCCATTGAAGCTCACGCCGACTGCTTCAGTGACTCCATCCAGCCTCCTCCTTCTCTGCCGTCCCCTTCTTCTTCTTTTGCCCTCGATCGTTCCCAGCATGAGGCTCTTCTCCAGGGAGTCCTTCCTTCTCCTTAGGTGGCCAAAGGATTTGAGTTTCCTCTTCAGGATCTGGCCTTCTAAAGAGCAGTCAGAGTTGATCGCCTTCAGAACTGACCGGTTGGATCACCTTGCAGTCCAAGGGAACTTTGTCTTGAGGCTCGTAAATTAATTAGGTCATCTTTTGGAAACTTCACACCCCTGCCATGCCCACCAAGCCACACCTACCAAGCCACACCACGCCCACTAAGCCACGCCCACAGAACCGGTAGCAAAAAAATTTGAATTTCACCCCTGCAAAGGACTATTTTTCACATTTGCGACCTTTGCAGTGTCCCAGTGGCCACGTGATCAAAATTCAGACGCTTGGCAAGTGGCTCATACTTACGACGGCTGCGGTGTCCCAGGGTCACACGATCCGCTTTGGACGGACCTTCTGTCCAGCAAAGTCGATGGGGAAACCAGGTTTCCCTTAGCAACCATGTTGCTAAGGTAACATCTGCAGCGAATGAGTCAAGCCCAAGAAAAGTTGTAAAATGGGAGGAGACCATTTGTGAAATCTAATTTTTTTTTACTACTGGTTCTGTGGGCGTGGCTTGGTGGGGGGAGTCATGTGACCGGGTGGGCGTGGCTATATAGTCATGTAATGGGGGGGATCAAAAGACAGAAACTCACAATGTCCTGCTGGAGCAGGGTTTGACTAGATGACCTCCAGGTCCCTTCCAGCCCTGGATTGTCCTCTGAAGCTGCGTGTAGTGCCAGGTTTGTAGTCCTTCCTTCCTCTCCTTTTTCCCTCCCTCCTTCCCTTGCTCTTTCTTCCTTCCTTCCTTCTTTCCTTCCTTC